>NC_051211.1:465000-492500 GCF_015220715.1 Pygocentrus nattereri | reverse complement strand
CTGGGATACCATAGCAACCACCTTCCAACACCCTAGCAACTACCTAACAACCATCTGGGATACCATATTAGCTACCTACCAACACCCTAGCAACCACCTGGGATACCATAGCAGATACCTAGCAGCACCTTTGCAACTACTTAGCAACCACCTGGGATACCATAGCAACCACTTACCAGCATCCTAGCAACTACTGAACAACCTCCTGGGATACCATAGCAGCTACTTACCAACACTCTAGGAACCACCTGGGATACCATAGCAGCTACTTACCAACGCCATAGCAACCACCTGGGATACCACAGCAGCTACCTAGCAACACCTTAGCAACTACCTAGCATCCACCTGGGATACCATAGCAACCATTTATAAGCACCCTAGCAACTACCTAACAACCACCTGGGATACCATAGCGACAACTTACCAACACCCTAGCAACCACCTGGGATACCATAGCAGCTACCAAGCAACACCCTAGCAACTACCGAACAACCACACTATAGAAATGAAACTCAAAGTGGTCAGAGTGCAGCTTGTACAGCAGAGCAGATTTACTGTCCTCTGAAAAGAACAACAAACAGACATTAATGTCTAAATAAACAGTTCGCTGAAGACAAGCAGGCCAAGAACATGGATTACTGGAACCAGGTCCTGTGGTCTGACGAGACCAAGATAAACTTGTTTGGCTCAGATGGTGTCCAGCATGTGTGGTGGTGCCCTGGTGAGGAGCACCAAGACAACTGTCTCTTGCCTACAGTCGAGCATGGTGGTGGTAGCTTCATGGTCTGGAGCTGCATGAGTGCTGCCGGCACTGGGCAGCTGCGGTTCATTGAGGGAAATGAACTCCAACATGTACTGTGACCTTCTGAAGCAGAGCACGATCCCCTCCCTCCGGAAACTGAGCCGCACGGCAGTTTTCCAACTCGATAACGACCCCAAACACACCTCCAAGATGACCACTGCCCGCTGAAGGTAAAGGTGATGGACTGGCCAAGTATGTCTCCAGACCTAAACCCAATCGAGCACCAGGAGGAGGAGCGCAAGGTGTCTAACATCCCCCAGCTCCATGATGTCATCATGGAGGAGTGGAAGAGGATTCCAGTAGCAGCCTGTGCAGCTCTGGTGAATTCCAGGCCCAAGAGGGTTCCGGCAGTGCTAGATAATAACGGTGGTCACACTAACTATTGACCCTTAGAGCCCAATCTGGACACGTCCACTGTGAGGTGGACTCACTTGTGCTACCAGCTATTTAGACATTAATGTCTGTGTGTTGTTCTTTTCAGAGGACAGTAAATCTGCTCTGCTATACAAGCTGCACACTGACCACTTTAACTTAGATCAGAGTTTCAGTTCTACAGTGACGTCCCATCAGAAGATAGAATATCTGCAGAAACGTGAGGGGGGCACTCACTTTTGTGAGATACTGTAAATAAAAAATAAAATAAAAATGTACATTTATTTCATGCAGTTACTGAAAATACAGTGTGATGAAGTAAATTCAGATGGACAAACCAAAATACACCCTGGAGAATAAGAGGCTAAACAACACAGCAAGAGTCAGAGATCAGTTTAGAGATTTATGAGTCAGGAGAACGCCGCCGTTCTAGACTCTGTTACTCTGGATCACTAATTCAGACAGTTATTCTGACAGTTGGGAAGTTCTCCTTCAATCATCAGATTCATCCAAAGTGGGCGAAAGTACAACCCACACGACAGCATGTTCTTCTGCATGCTGTGTGCAGTTACACATTTCCACCAGAGAGGTCTCCAAACCCCCCTAAAACTTACATAGTGCAGCTTTAATGAAGCTAGAAACTTTTGAGCTGTGGAGCAGTGGAGCTGTGTTCTCTTGAGTGATGGAGCTCCATCCAGTAGCTTTGGGATGAGTTGGAGTGACCCAGAACTGACCGTCCAACATCAGCACCTGACCTCACTAATGCTCAATCAAATCCTCACAGCAATCTTCAACATCTAGTGTAAAGCCCTCCCAGAAGAGTGGAGGCTGTTCCTGCAGCACAGACTCACTACTAACACCTTCATCTCCGAGGAAACTCTGCACACGTCTGGACACACAGTGGCTGACTGTGTGTGGAAGCTGCTGCGTTTGACGCAGGATCTCCTCTCCGTAACACAGACGACCGTTGGGTTCATTAAGAGACGTGAGGTAAAGCTGCTCTGATCAGGAGGACCATGGGCATGGAGATGAATCTGTGCTTCAGTGAAATTTGTGCTTTCATTATTTTTTTCAATCTAGTTATTTATTTATGTATTCGCTGCCTCTGCTGCGGTGCACAGTGACCGAGTACTGAGGATGTTCTCTCGGTTCTGCCAGGTTCTGAGGGCATATCACTGTCAGACTGCGCCAAGTGAGCATCACCATCTCTCTCACCAAGGGCGTCACGCCTGCTCACATTCACATGCCACTCTAGACTTGTTTGTATTTTTTTAAACACGTTTCTTTCGCTTTATTCTTCTAATTGGGTAATTTATTTTCACTTAATCAAAACAACGTGACTGGACTGCACAGTAAAATCATGCGATTTGTGAAAATGCAGCAGAAATCCGCTTTTCATTTTCAGTTCATTTCTACAGCCACTTTGAAATGGGCAGGTGGAGCTTCCCAGCATTCCTACTGGTTCTGCTGGTCTCTGTCAGCTCTTATTGTTCTTATTTGTACACGTGAGTAAAGAACTCAAACCTGTATGCTCTACAACGTTCTAGCTTTTGATTTCGTGAAATGAAAATATGTTAATATTAAAAATTAAAAAAGTTAACCACAGTAATTTTGAGTTTTGCCGACTAAATGAATCTGGGCTGTGAATGAAGCAGACAGGATTGAGCTGTTCTTCAAGAAAAGTGGCAGCAATCTGTCAATTTCACCCAGACCAGCACAAATGAATGAGATGAAAATCATATAAACACACAGTCCTGACCCTCGTATAACGTGGGACATCAAGGATTTTACCCTAACCCTGAGGATCAAAACCGATTTAGTGAAGTTTTAAAATATTTCATTGTTTACAGTGTGAGATTTCTAGAAATCAGCAACATCAAGTTCCTCACATCACCTTAAATATCTACAGCACAGAACCACAGAACCACAGAACCCCCTTAAAGACTAACATGACTTTATTGTTGTTGTTGGAACAAAACCTCATATTCCCAAATATGGAAACGCATTCCTGACTGCATTTATGCAAATGAGTGCTGTTGTTTTCCTCCATTTCCTCTCTGAACAATGCTTTACATACAACTCAAGTTCAGTTCATTCTCTTATAAGTTGGAAGTTTGAGCCACTGAAGCTGCCGGAGAGTTTCAGCGTGTAAAGCCGCTTCGCTGAAGCCTGGTCCACCTGACGGTGTGGAATCAGAATCAGAAGCCCCTCCGCAGCGCAGGTACACCCAGTCTTCATCACCGGCCTGCTGCCGTTTCTCCCTCCTCACCTCTCCGACTTTCCGCCCTTCGCTCTCCGGAGCCCCCATGGAGAACCGGCTCTGAGGATTAAAGAGGGCTTTAAGGACTGGAAGTGGCTGTACTTGACGGAGCGAGAGACGGGAGCAGAGGGGATGGAGGGGCTTTTTGAGCAGCAGTACGGTGGTGAGGGTGGTGCACTCTGCATGGCGGATGAAAAGGGGGTGTAGAAGTGGTGGTGGTCTGTGAAGCACTGTGGAAAACAGGGAAGCTGCATGGAGGAGCAGAGGAGATACAGAGAGACAGATTAAAGGTTAATCTAGTTCATCCAAAACATCACATCTTATATGATCCAGACATATTTATTAACTTGTTCTGGAAGAACCGAAATGTCCACGCTATAAAAAAAGACGGTTCTATGTGTTTCTCTGATACTCTGTTACCCTGTTCTTCAGTGGTCAGGACCCCCATGGACCCTCACAGAGCAGGTACTGTTTGGGTGGTGGATCATTCTCAGCGCTACAGTAACACTGACGTGGTGGTGGTGTGTTAGTGTGTGTCGTGCTGGTCTGAGTGGATCAGACACAGCAGTGCTGCTGGAGTTTTTAAACACCTCAGTCTCGCTGCTGGACTGAGAACCAAAAAATATCCAGCCAAACTTCAGCAGCAGATGAGCTGTCGTCTCTGACTTTACATCTACAAG
The DNA here is from genome assembly GCF_015220715.1 of Pygocentrus nattereri. Taxonomy (NCBI): domain Eukaryota; kingdom Metazoa; phylum Chordata; class Actinopteri; order Characiformes; family Serrasalmidae; genus Pygocentrus; species Pygocentrus nattereri. The sequence goes on along the minus strand of NC_051211.1, from coordinate 488,386 downwards.
GTGGACCCACAAGGTAGGAGTGTCTAATAGAGTGGACAGTGAGTGGACACAGTGTTTAAAAACTCCAGCAGCACTGCTGTGTCTGATCCACTCACACCAGCACAGCACACACTAACACACCACCACCACGTCAGTGTTACTGCAGCTGAGAATGACCCACCACCCTGACAGCACCTGCTCTGCTTATGTCGAGGACAAGTGAGGACTATTCTAAGGGCCTGTGACTGACAGCAGCCATAAAAGAATATTCATTTGATTTTCAGGCTGAACCGGATTTAATCATCTATCAGTTTCACACTCAAAGGTTGCTTCAGCTTCGTAAAAGATCCTAGACATCAATTTCAGAGCTAAACTGGCACATCGCGCCGCTTCAAGCCCTGATATTTATTCATTATTTGACTTTAATGCTCAGACACCGCAGCGGTTCCCGTGGGATGAAGGCTGATTTTGCAGGTTTTCTTTTATGAGGCGATTTTTATCTGTGTTTGAGTGTCAGAGGAACTGCCTTCTCGAGTCCTTTCAAAACACTCCTCTGGTCTCCTACAGGGAGGCATTTATCCGCCTCTTCCCCTTTTAACCGCAGCATCTCTCCTCTCTCATCACCATCCTTCACAAACATCTTCCTAGGATAGCACTATTAGCCAGCTAGCCGCCTCGAGCTCTGGAGGCTGGGACAATTAGCGAGCTACAAATAAACAGATAAATAAACAGTTGGCCAAACAGCTGGGAAACGTCTTCGTTAAAGTTCTTCATTTGTCGTCTCCATGGGAAACAGAAACTCTGAGACAACAGTAAAAGGACGGGCGCGCTCATGTGAGACGAGACGCTGGAGCTCAGCTAATCCTACCTGCTTCATGAAGCGGCTCCTCGGAGCATGGACACACAGGAGACCTCCATAAATCATAATACGCCACTCACAGAGCAACTAGCCAATGGGTTATTGATTACAGATCAACGGTGTCGCCCTGCCTTGCTGGCTCCTCAGAGAGTGCAGATAAGTAGACGCCTCATTGGGGTCCCTGGAGCGAAGTGTATGGACTGTAATCATATATCACGTGGATGAAGAACCTGAATGAGACTGCATGAAACCGTGATCATGTATTCTGCACCTTTCTTTAATCTAACCCCTGAAGCTCTGACCAACTGAGCGCCAATATTGCTGATCTGGTGTTGGATTCACTTAAAATGTAACATACACTATATGGACAAATGTATTGGGACACCTACACCTGCAGGAGCTTTAATGAACCCCAGTCTAAATCCATGGGCATTAATATGGAGCTGGTCCCGCTTTGCAGCTACAACAGCTTCCACTCTTCTGGGAAGCTTCTACAAGATGTTGGAGAGAGTCTGTGGGAATTCCTGCTCGTTCATCCAGAAGAGCGTTTGTGAGGTCAGACACTGATGTTGAACGAGAGGGTCTGGCTCACAGCCTCCGCTCTAGTTCATCCCAAAGGAGTGTGATGGGGTTGAGGTCAGGGATCTGTGAGGGCCAGTCAGGTTCGTTCACACCAAACTCTGTCAGTCAGGCCTTTATGGAGCTGCTTTGGTCACTGGGGCTCAGTCCTGCTGGAACAGGAAAGGTTCTTCCCCAAACTGTTCCCACAAAGTTGGAAGTGTACAGTTGCCCACAATGTCTTTGTGCTGAAACTTTAAGATTCCCTTCACTGGAACTAAGGGTTCTAGATCAGCCCCTGAAAACCCCATATCATCATTCCTCCTCCACCAAACTTTATTGCTGGCGCAGTGCAGTCAGGCAGGGAACGTTCTCCTGGCATTCGCCAAACCCAGACTCAGATAAGTGTGAGTGGTCACTTTACAGAACAAGGTTCCACTGCTCCAGAGTCCAGTGGCGGCGCTTTACTCACCTCCATCCGACGCTTGGCATCGTGCTTGGTGATGTAAGGCTTCATGCAGCTGCTCAGCCATGGAAACCCAGCCATGAAGCTGCCGGTGCAGTGTCTGTGCTGATGTTGTTGCCAGAGGAGGTCTGAACTCTGCAGGTATTGATCAGCAGAGCGTTGGTGTGTTTTATGCTCTGTGCTCCTCAGAACTCGGCGACCCGCTCTGCTCTAACTTTACACGGTCTGACTCTTCGTGGCCGAGCCGCTGTGGTTCCTAAACACTTCCATTTTTCACAGATAACACTCACAGCTGATTGTGAATATCTAGGAGGAGAAATTTCACTAACTGACTTGTTGTGTGGGTGGAATCCGACTGCAGAACCAGGCTGAAATTCTGTCCCCTCCCTCTGCCCATTTACCCCTGCCTGGGGGCAAGCTGTGCCAAAGGGCCAGCTTTTTTATGAGTCACTATTCTGAAACTGTAATAGCTGAACATAATGCTTTCATTTCTGTGAATGCACAGCAATCCTAAATATCCACAAGAACTATGTTCTGGGATAAATACACATACGTTTTCTGTAAAATCATGATTATAAAAAGTGGTAATAATAATAATAATAATAATAATAATAATAATAATAATAATCCTCCCTGCTTCTCTACATGCCCCTCCTGTGAAGCGTAACCCATGGCTGTGGACCGCTATTGCAGAACACCTACTATCAAACCTCAATCTCACTCCCATTCCGGAAAAGGCGCCCCTCCTTCCCAGAAGGAGGACACCTAATACTATCCACTTGTGCTCAGAGTGGAAGACGCACAGCCTGACGGAGCAGCGTTGGTGCACGGCGTTTAACAGAGCGTGACGGGGGAGATGCGCTCACGGTACAGCGCCGCTGATCTTCAGAGGTTTGTCTGACGTGGAGCTCAGAAGACGCTCACTGCACTGAAAGGCAGATTGAATTAGTTCACTCTCATGGCTCACGGAGAACGACTTCCTCCAATTAACCCCTTACCTCTAATTTCATTTACTTGTGTGATGAGCACAGATACAACAGCGGGATTAAATCAGAGGACAGCTGACCCGCAGGAGTCCTGGCCATCCTTTTTCCATGACTCATTAGAGGAAGACTTACAGGCTAGTGGTGCTTTTGCAGTGAAGGGCAAGGCGGTGCTCACTGAGCCATGATGATGCTGCTGATGATGATGATGCTGATGATGATGATGCTGATGATGATGACATTGAGCAATGAAATGGAAATCGCATTAATCTGGCTCAAAGGATGCGTTCTGACTGCTGCGTTAAGGCCAGTGAGGTACATCAATATAGAAGACAAATCAGCTGCTCTTCAAACAGAAAGATTCCTTGGTGCAGTCCCATTAAAACGCGGTGGACTCCCTGAAGAACCTTTCACTGAGCGGTTAAAGGACCTCCACAGAATGTAGAGTTTCTGTACAGTCTAAAAAACGGCTCTGGACTTGGACTTAGGGATCTACGCAGATTATACTACCATTTTATTTTCAATATAGTCAACAATGTTATTATTGTTATTGTTTGATTTATTGTTATTATGTGTTTATGTTGTTATTGTCACTGTTTCGCTTTGTCAATACTGGACCTTACAGTCTTACCAATGAAGCTGCACTGATCATAAGGTGCATCGAGTTCATTCATCAGAATGAATTTCATTCATTACATTCATCAGAAGATCTGTGAAGGTCACCAGGTCAGCGGTCAGCCCTCTGCATAACCAAGCATTCACTCCTCCAACGCTGATTAATCCTCCTGCGGTGTTGATGGATGCTGTGTCCTCTGGCTTTGCTCTCCAAACTGTTTGGCCATTATATTCCACCAGTCGATGGTTAATGATTTTACACCAGCTGAAGATGAAAGGCTACGGGCTCCAGGCTCGTGATAACGGGGTTTTATTCTCAGCGCAGAATCACGCTAACGATTCCACGTCTGACTTCATCTGAGTATATTCAATCAGGGCTGTTAGAACGGAGCTTGAGTAAGAAGTCGGCCGTCACCCGTAGCTAACATGATTCATGTAGGAGATTGCTTGGCTAATTGTTTTGCCTATACAGGCATAAGTCTCATCAGACTGAGACCACGGCGCCCGAAACTCAGGCACACAGTAATAAACAGCACCGAAAACAGATCTACAGCACCGTGAAGAGGAAGGTTTTGTGGGAGCTGGTCTCGGGCCTTAATGAAAACACTGGAGAACATGAGAACCAGGTTCTCAAAACCATGGCTTGTCATTAGCACATGGATGTGCCTGTTTTTCTTGTGCTATCAGACATAAAAGTGCGCAGGTTTGAGGAAATTTAGCAGAGGTGTGGACTCGAGTCACAAATTTGATGACTTGAGACTCGACTCAAGAAAATAGAGAAAGATTTGCAACTTGACTTTGCCTTCTACACCAATGACTCAGATTTCGACTTGGACTTCAGCCTTAAGACTCGAGAAAGAAGTGTGGAGGGAGTCTGATTGCAGACGGCCACATAGTCGGATATTTTTCATGTGAATGAATTCGTTTCTTACCGTAAACTGAATAAACAGCAATGTGTACCATGGATTTTTAGTTGGAAGGGCAAACAAATAGACATACACTACTAACATGCTGTCATTAAAGGCTACAGTTCTGTTGGCCTGACGTGTTTAGGACTCGAAGATTGGGACTACTGGCCTGGGACTACGAACTAGCGACTCGTCTGTACTGACTCAGGACTTGAATCGAGACTGGACTGTCTTGACTCAGGGCTTCAGTGTCAAGACTTGAGACTTACTTGTTACTTGCAACTCCACGATTTGTTCCCACCTCTGGAATTTAGAGGGTAGATGTATTCCAGTGCAAAGACTGAATGGACCTTTTAATGGTCTTAATGACAAATCAGTAAACAAATGGATTAAGCAGGTCAGTGTGGAGAGTTTTCCGCTTTGATTTCCCTAAACGTTGGAGTTCAGCGTGTGAACCTGCAGACAGTCTTTCACAGAAAGAAGAGTCAGTGTTGATCCTCTCAGCACTGACGGCTTCCCACAGCTGGGGACTCTGCGGAGCTGGTTTGAGTTTGATGTGAGACCAAATGTTCACTACAGGGTTTAAATCTGGACTCTGACCAGCTGGAACCATCAGTAAAACCATTGTATTGTGGTGTCCTGCCACTGGCTCACCCTTTACTTGAGCAGCCTTGGGCAGCGGTTCCCTGTCCAAGTGCAATGTTTCGCAATGTGGTTTTTAAAGATTACTCAGTGCTCAAGCTCATACGTGTGATGAAGTCCCCGTGTGGGGAGCCTTCAAATAAAGTGATATTGAAGAAACTTACAACCCAGTGTAAAGAAAAAAAAATGGTCTGAGCCCAAAATATAATGGGTTTGTACTGCTGGTTTTGGACGGTCAGAGTCCAGATTTACACCCTATGGAGAATATTTGGTCTCAGATCAAACACAAACGGGCTTGGTGAAGTTGTTTGAAGATAAAAGAGGCCGTCTGCAAGTTCACACACAAAACTTCAACATTTAAAGGGGTCAAAAGGAAAATCTCTCCCATATGAAATGACTGTATCCATGTATTCATTTCCAGTATAATCACTTGTTATATTAAAAGCTTGTTTTCCATTTTGGGCCCATTTTTTGCGTTTGAGTTTACCCTGTGTTCTAACAGCGAGCGACGCGAAACACTCCTATTATAATCGACAGCCCTTCCTGCAAAGTGTATAAGGATTTTAACCGGAAGGAAACCGTGTGGAGAGGAGTTGGAGGTCAGAGGTGAAAGCCGTTTGATTTGGGTCACTGACTGATAAAGAGTGTAGTGGGTGGTTGGTGTAGTGGGTAACACCTCTGCCCTGTAGACTGGGGTTCAAGCCCCACCAGGGCAAACACCCTACACTATGCCACTAAGAGTCCTTGGGCAAGACTCCTAACACGCCTTCACCTCCCTGTGTAACGTGATCAAACTCTAAGCCGCTGTGGATAAGAGCGTCTGCCAACTGCCTTAGCAGAAACAAGCTATCGGGTACAACTGAGTTGTAACACTAGGGGGCGCTATAATGCTATTTTAGCTACTGCTGATATGAGAAGTGGGGCACAGGCTGCTGGGATTGCATTTCAATTGTTAGATTTCCTGTTTATTAGCTGTAAACATGTACCAGGCGTATCCCAATATAGCGGCTGATGTGATTTAGCGGAAGTCTGACAGGCTTTGACGTGTTTTTAGCCTGCATGGTTTATGGAATTTCATTGCATTATTTTGTGAAGGAATGTGAGACTTAATATTTGAAAATGATCCATTAATCTGATCGGTCATCACTGGCCCACTCATGATTGGAAATATAGTCCTCCTAAGCGACCATGTGAGGACGCACAGCCACCAGTACAATAACATAGCACCTGTATAATTGGTTCCGCAGTGCGAGGAACTCATCTCCACGCTGAAGTGCTTATATAAGAGAAAAGGCAATTTCACACAAATGGAGTTCGGAGAAAGGATGAAGGCTGGTCAGAAAGCACAGCCAGTAATTTGTGTGGAATGGTGAACTGACAGAGGCCAATAACACGACCGGACAGAAACGTCTGGACGTTCACGAGGTTGATTCGTCTTCCCCACCTGTGACGTTCAGACGGGCCTGTTTGGCAAATCAATCAATCAATCAATCAATCAATCAATCATTATTTGAACTCATTTTGATGCCTTATAGAGCTTTTTCAAAATGGTTCTAAATAGAACAAATTCTGAAGAACCACTTCACCATGTGCAGACCCCTTTCAGCACACAAATGGTCCTTGGTTCTCATGGTTCTCTATGGAACCATTGTCTTTAGTAAAGAACCACTTTTTTTGAAAGTCTATGAAAAAACTGAGTAAATAAAATGTAAACTAGTAAGAATGAAATTAAAAATGAGTTAAAATAAAATTAATAGAAAAAAACAAAAAACAATAAAAAATGTTAAATACTAGTACTGCTAATATTAATACTAATACTACTGCTAATGGTAATACTAATACAACTGCTAATAGTAATACTAATACTACTGCTAATAGTAATACTAATACTACTGCTAATACTAATACTACTGCTAATAGTAATACTAATACTACTGCTAATAGCAATACTAATACTACTGCTAATAGTAATACTAATACTACTGTTAATAGTAATACTAATACTACTGCTAATACTAATACTACTGCTAATAGTAATACTAATACTACTGCTAATACTAATACTACTGCTAATAGTAATACTAATACTACTGCTAATACTAATACTACTGCTAATAGTAATACTAATACTACTACTAATAGTAATACTAATACTACTGCTAATACTAATATTACTGCTAATAGTAATACTAATACTACTGCTAATACTAATACTACTGCTAATAGTAATACTAATACTACTGCTAATACTAATACTAATACTAATACTGCTGCTAATACTAATATTACTGCTAATAGTAATACTAATACTACTGCTAATACTAATACTACTGCTAATAGTAATACTAATACTACTGCTAATACTAATACTACTGCTAATAGTGATACTAATACTACTGCTAATAGTAATACTAATACTACTGCTAATACTAATACTACTGCTAATAGTAATACTAATACTACTATTTTGCACTACTACTAATACTACTACCACTACTACTAATACTACTACCACTACTACTAATACTACTACTACTACTAGTACCACTACTACTAATATTACCACTACTACTAATACTACTAATACTACTGCTAATACTAATACTACTAATACTACTACCACTACTAGAATTCACAACCATTAGTCTCTGTGTGTGCACACTGTAAAATTATACCCCAGCATTTAGCCCATCCGTGCAGTGAAACACCCACAGACATGCACACTAGTGAACACACACACTAGGGGGCAGTGAGCACACTTGCCTGGAGCGGTGGGCAGCCCTATCCATGGAACCCGGGGAGCAATTGGGGGTTAGGTGTCTTGCTCAAGGGCACTTCAGTCATGGACTGTCAGCCGAGGGGATCGAACCAGTTCCCTAATCTCCAGCCTAGTAGTAGTAGTAGTAGTCTAGTTTAGTCTAGTCTAGTTTAGTCTAGTCTAGGCTATACAGCTATTTTTTAAGAAACCCAAAGCCAGGTCTGTTTAAGTTTGAGTTCAGTTCATGGAGGTCTTGTTAATTAGCTGCTGAGCTGAGTCAGGTGTGTTTAATGAGGCAGTCTGCTGGAGTCTGCAGCGTTTAGGCCTGTGAGGGCTGCAATTCCACATGTGCAGTACAGAGTCACAGAAAAGGTCAGGGACAGTCTCACTGTGCCTGGAGGGACCACATCTACTGTGTAACATCACAACGAAGGCTTGAAGGCTGGAAATGCCTGTAGCCATGAGGCTTTTCATACACTGGAACATCACCAGTCCAGTCCAAAGCTGTGCTGCGGCGTCGCTCCTGCACAAAGCTGTGCTGCGGCGCCACTCCTGCACAAAGCTGTGCTGCGGCGTCGCTCCTGCACAAAGCTGTGCTGCGGCGTCGCTCCTGCACAAAGCTGTTCTGCGGCGTCGCTCCTGCACAAAGCTGTGCTGCGGCGTCGCTCCTGCACAAAGCTGTGCTGCGGCGTCGCTCCTGCACAAAGCTGTGCTGCGGCGTCGCTCCTGCACAAAGCTGTGCTGCGGCGTCGCTCCTGCACAAAGCTGTGCTGCGGCGCCGCTCCTGCACAAAGCTGTGCTGCGGCGCCGCTCCTGCACACAGTTGATCCAGACTGCATCATTGCTGCGATGTAGCACTGAACAGCCAGCCAGACAAAGTTCAATAGTAGACTTGTGAATTTATCAGCATCTCAAATTATAAAAATACTTTTAATATTAGAGGAAGATAAACCTAGTAAACACAACATGCTGTTTTAAAATGATGGTATTGTTTATTGAAGGACAAATACTGCTCAACTCACCTGGCCTTATGTGAACAAGTAATTGCCCCTTTGCTACTGAATCAACCAGATAATCAAATTCAAATCACAATTGGGTTTAATTTCACTGGCCACACCCAGGTGTGATGAATGCCACTGCCAGACCTGCTGAATGTAAACCTCCGTCAAACAGAGCTTGTCTGGCAATGTGAAGCAGCTAGAAGCAGCACATGATGCCACATACTGAAGAGATTCACAGCCGAAACCCTCCAGCAGCGGTAGCTTATATGTGGCCATGCAGGTTTAAAGGACAGCACCTCCACTGAAATTTGATCGGCCACCCCAAAATCACTGCACCCCATTCCCGTTATTTGGTGATCAGCAGACCTTCTGTCTCCAAAACTCCCTCACACTGCATTTTCACTGATCAACAAAAGAACCACCACTGCTCATTTCGTACACTTTCATTACACAAATCGAATGAAAACGAGTAAATAAATGGACATAAATGTGTTAATTATCTTTCAGTATTCCTCCAACAGTCTCTCAATGAGAAATACGAGACCTACTCACTACATCTAAGACTTGTTCAGCTGTGCTCTGCTCACTTTTGTGCCGTTACTCTTATGGTCAGAGAGGTAGCTGGCTGGCTAACTGATCCCAACTGGAGGGCTTTATTTAGTCGCCAGTCTTTTGCAACGTGGCACCAGCTGTTGAATGTCTAGTGTGACAGCAGCTTAATGTGAAGCCCTGATCAGAACTGTTATTGGATGGCAGATTCCGGCTTTGGGCTCTCAGCTGGCTCCACAGGAGCTCTGTATGTCCTTCTGTTAACATTAGAGGAATAAATGGACCACCAGTCTGCTGTCTGGTGGTCTCGTCCACAGAACGAGTCTTAGTGAGGGAAATCATTTAAACTGTAAGGATGTTAGAAGAATGTTCAGCGTCATTTCTTTTTTACTTGTTTTAAGTTATTTGGTCTTGGGAATGTGTTGTCCAGTTCCTCTGCTAGATCATTTGACTTGTTTCTCACTATTTCTTGAGATGAGTAAACTGATTTACCAGCGGAATAAAATAACACCTTCACTAAAAAAGTGAATTAAAAGAAGCAAAAGTAGAAAGAAGTTAAAAAATCTTACAACAGCCTCATAATGACAAATATTAGATCCCGTCGCTGTCCGAAGAAGAAGTGTCCCGATTTTTCCTGAGTTTTATTTTTCTAATTACATGGTGTGAAAATTTTGTGATTATTCCAATGAAAATGTGGGAATAAAACCTCTTTACACGGACTCAGTTTATCCCATCTGACTGTAAAGCTGGCACTGTGGACGACACATTGACTTCATTTCAGATGTTTTCAGTTCTATATTTCTGCAGTGTGGGGATGATCAGCGTGATGGAGACGACAGACCGAGGCGAGCCAGGGGCCCTGATGGAGCAGACTGAGGCAGTGTGCCGCCGCCCGTCTGTCTGTGGAACTGTGATTCTCAGTGGACGAGACAGATTGGAGGGAGTCTGTCTGGCTTGTGACTTGAGTCCAAACCCACGCTGAGCTGCAGCACGACAGATCAATCGCCGCCCTCCTGCCTGCCGTGTATGTCACTGTGTCTGCCAGCAGCGTCTTGGTGTCAGAAATGGGGTCGAGTTGCTTCTGGACCGACTCCTGTGTTTGAAGTCCAGGGCCGTATTCATTGCACATTTCAGCAGGTTTGAAATCTGGTCAGAATGTCTCGTTTCTCACAGGAATCCCATAATGTGAAATATTAGGCGCACTGGCCAGATTTGATATTATCTGCAGTGAGAATCTTTCCGGACTGTAAAAATCGTCTTAAAATGTACTTAAAGTGTCATCTTAGTACTTAAAGTGTCATCTTTGAAAGCACAATAATCAAATCAAACTTATTCGTAACGTTTTTTACAGCTGTTGTCACAAAGCAGCTTCCCAGAATTCCAGTAAAGACAGAGTTTTAACATGAATGTAAAACCCCCAGGTGACCAAGCCAGGGGGCAACAGTGGCCAGGAGAACCTCCCTCAGAGCTGAGGAAGAAACCTTGGGAGGAACCAAGGCTCACCAGGGGGACCCGTCCTCCTCTGGTCAGACTACCTACAGAGTTATTATACTACTAATATTAATAGCAGTAGTTTTACTGTTGGTTCTGCATTCCGGCAGGTAACGTTCTCCATCCACCTAACGCAGAGTCATCATGACGGACAGGTAAAGCTGAATCATCACTCCAGAGAGCACGGTTCCACTGATCCAGAGTCCAGTGGAGGCACTTTACACCCCTCCAGCCGACACTTGGCATCGAGCATAGTGATCTTAGGCTTGCATGCAGCTGCTCAGCCATGGAAACTCTTTTCATGAAGCTCCTGACGCTCAGGTCTTGCGCTGATGTTGCTGAAACGGAGGACAGATGAGTTTTACACACTGCATGGCGGTCCCACTCTGTGAGTCTTTGTGGTCTACCGCTTCGTGGCTGACCTTTTGTTACTCCAATTCACCATAGCCACACTTACAGTTGTCAAGGGCAGCTCTAGCAGATCTAGCAGGACAGAGCGACCCTCTACTGCCAGTGTTTGTCTATGGAGTCTGCAAGGCTGTGTGTGATTTTATACACCTGTCAACAATGAGTATGACTGAAACACCTGGACTCGATACTGAACCCTCTCAATGGTCAGAGCCCTCTGCCTTTTTACTGTGCAGTTTACACATACAGTCACTTTAATCTACACTGCCTGCACATTTATCCGTCCGTATGACTGCTGAACAATGTTGGTGCGCTGAGGAAACCGCTGTTAATGGTCAGCGCAATGATAAACAACACAAACACAACCATTACTGCTGCTGTGGCCCAACAGATGGTCTGTTTTCTCTACGGTCCTGGGCTCAGTGGTGGTATAGTTGTAGTTATTGTGTATATAGAAGAACTTTATAGAAGACAAATGTTCACGTCTACCAAACGGTCGAGATGGCACTTTGTGGCATATATAGCGCCTCAAAACGTGCCACCAAACGGTTGAGCAGAGCATTAAAGGGTTGCATGTATCACTGTGTTCTGGAGAAATTCGTCGTTCCTCTCTCAGCACATCTGTGATGAGACGGGACGACAAAACGCTGACTTTGACTTTATTAAATCCTAGAGGGTTCAAGCGCGACGGTGCGTCCGCATTTCTGTTTTCAGGTGCTTTGAAAATCAGCGTAAGTATTTTTCATTAATTCTGCTTATTAACCTTGTTTCACCTCTATTTGGGAAGTCGTAATGTGTCGGAAGCTGAAGAGACGAGAGGGCAGGATTCAAGTGCGAGCCAGCAGTTTTACTGTGGTCCATGGAGAAGGCAGCAATGAAGAAACCAGAAACAGAAGAAAAGCAAAATAAAAAACTAAATACAAGAATAACAACTCAGACTAAGAGTCAGTAAAACATGCAGCAAACAGGCCACACCAAAACAAGGGGGGTGAATAGACAAAGACCACAAGAGGAAGAGCCGGGGCTAATGAGAGGGCGGGGCTACAGACCACACACAGGTGAGGAGGCAGAGCAGAACAACTAAAGCATGGAAGAAGAAACATGAGGGAAGATAAACAAAGACAGACAGACATAAGCAAGGAAGGACAAAGCAGGGGAAGACGGGACGTGACGCTGATTACTGTCTGCTGTTATATCACGAGTTCCTGCTTTATTTCTGCAGCGCTGCATTAGGCCATGGAAATAATACACCATGTGCTGGTGCCTGTCCAGACCTGGCGCTGCTTTTCAGCTGCTGTCCTCTCAGATCTTTCTGTAGTTGACCACAGAGGTAGAGTCTACATCACGCTGATTCTCCTGGACAGTCGTTTGGTCCTGATTAATCACCTGTCTGAACTGTAAGCCATATTTGGCGGTGCAGATGAAGCGGCTGTGGCGCCGAGCTGTTCTGGTGATGTAAATCACCTTCGCTTTAGCGTGGCTGTTGAAGAGCTCCATTACCTCCGGTGTGAGGAGGGAGTATAATGACGCTGGCTCTCACGCTAATGCAAATCCAGTCACGCTGAACGATGGCTTTTAAGCTAGAGGGCTTTGAAGTGCCCGACTGTCTATTAAGTCTTTGGCTCGCTGCATAAAGCCCGGCTGATAATCACACACAAACAGCCCAGAACAAGCACCCAGAGCCAGGCAGGACCCACAGTGGGCAGAGACGCAGCCCCACCAACTGACCTGGCTTGTTTCAGGACAGACGAGCACGGCATGGACGACCAGAGGCTCTCCAGAGGCTGTGTTTCTGATCCAGCTGTGGAAGCGACACTGGCACTCAATCAGACACGAGCCCCGAGGATTTCACACACGCAGAACCTCAGAGACGGTTTCGTCTCATAAATACCTCGTGGTTCTCATGCTGAGGTGGTTCTGTGAACATTCTGAGATTCTGCACAGTTTTGCCTGTTTAGAGTGAGCGCACGACGACCTGCCGGGACGGTGCCGGGACGGTGCCGGGACGGTGCCGGGACGCTTCTCATCACTCACATTCAATAAAAATACATCTAAATCATCTCATAACAACATCACGGGGTATTAGATCAATCTGCATAGCACTAGTACTAGATAACTATTCTGGGTAACATCATGGTGAGTTCAAAGGCAGCCTAACTGAACTACACTGAAATGACTAACAGGTTCTGACAGGTTCTAGATAATAACTGGGGAAGTGTATGGCACAAACCTGAATAGACTTACAGTGATGTTTTCTTTTACAGTCCCTAAGTGTGAGGAACCAACGTCAAAGTACTAGGGTAACATAACTGGTTCTAACAAGTTCTAGATGTTGACTGAGTCTGAGGTCCAAACTCTGAAGCACCAGATAATTATTCTGGGTAACAGGATAGTGAGTTCCAAGAAAGCCTAACTAAATTACACTGAAATGGCCAACAGGTTCTAGGTATTGACTGGGTAAGTGCAAGATACAAATACCAAAGTGCTAGATAATTATTTTGGATAACGATGTCAAGTTCCATGGTGGATGTATTAAACTACACTGGAATGTTCCACAGGTTCTAGATATGAACTGGGTGAGTAAAAGATACAAACCCCAAAGTACTAGATCAATCATTTTTGGTAACATGATCTTGAGTTCAAATTTTCTTGAACTGCCTGATAGGTTCTAGATATTAACTGGCTAACATGATGGTGAGTTCAAAGGCAGCCTAGCTATATAACACTGAAATGACCAACAGGTTCTAACAGGTTCTAGGTTTTAACTGGGTAAGCGACTCGATTAGATTTGCAATGTTTACGTTCTAGGCATTCATTGAGTAACTGCTAGGTACAAACTCCAAAGCACTAGATAATTATTTTGGATAACATGATTGTCAGCTTTAATGTCCGCTCTTCAAATTACACTAAAATGCCCAACAGGTTCTAGATATTAACTAGGTAAGTCTATAACTAAACTGAATCTGGGCTGATAAAGAAAGCAATGGAGAACCATTCTTTATTTATTACTGTGGTTCTCCAGGGTTCTGAGGAGTTGCTTCAGGAACTCTTTGTAATTCGTGTCATTTTCTGCCGTGTAGTTTAGCTGCTACTCGTAGGAGTTTCTGATTTACTTGCCTGTGTAAATGTGTGATATTACAGTGGAACTGACCGCATTAACACTGTAAATAATAATGAGGAGTTCTGCTTTGTGCTTCTGTAGATTAATATAAACATTTTGCAGCTTTTAAACTTAAAAGTAAGGGACTGAGTTTTGATTGACATTTGTTAAATTATTATTTGAAGATCTCAACATTTAAAGTTAGTGTTCACTTTTTTAGTTTAAATGCTGAATAACTTGTACTGTGTAGCTGGAACCTGCTGTAGTGTAACTCAGTAACTGTCTCAGAAATATTAATATTAATGCTTGTAAAGAATGTAATTCTATTCAAGCATAACCAGTAATTTATATCGTTGGAAATACAGTAATGTGCTGTTTTAACTTAGAAATTTCAGTAACCATCCATCCATCCATCCATCCATCCATCCATCCATCCATTCAACTTCAACTGCTTATCCGGGTCCAGGTCACAGGGGCAGCAGCCTAAGTAAAGAGGTCCAGGCCTCCCTCTCCTCCGCCACCTCCTCCAGCTCTTCCGGAGGGATACTGAGGCGTTCCCAAGACAGTCAAGAGATATAATCCCTCCAACGTGTCCTGGTTCTTCCCCGGGGTCTCCTCCCTGTCGGACATGTCTGGAACACCTCCCTAGGGAGGCGTCCAGAGGCCATCCTTGCCAGATGCCCGAACCACCTCAACTGGTTTCTCTCAACGTGGAGGAGCAGCGGCTCCACTCCGAGCCTCTCCCGATTCGCCGAGCTTCTCACCCTATCTCTAAGGGAGAGCCCGGTGACCCTGCTCCATCCTTCCTTCACCCGTGAACAAAATCCCAAGATATTTAAACTCCTCAACTTGGGGCAAGAATTCACGCCCGACCTGGACAGAGCATTCCACCCTTTTCCGACTGAGGACCACGGTCTCAGATTTAGGGGTGCTGATTTTCATCCCAGCCGCTTCACACTCAACTCACACTCACACTCAACCATTAGTGCTCATGGCCTGGGTGACCTGCTCATCTGTGAAGGCCCCATTAAAGCTGAATGATATAAACATGTTTTATCAACATCTGCTGCCGTCCAGACGACGTCTTTTTCAGGGAAGGCCTTGATTACTTCAGCAAGACGATGTCAAACCACATTCTGACTGTATTACAGCAGCACTGCTCCGTATTAAAAGAGTCCGGGTGCTAAACTGACCTGCCTGCAGTCCAGACCGGTCACCACTGAGAACATTTGGCTCATTATGAAATGAAAAACAGGACAAATGAGCCCCTGAAACTGACGAGCAGCTGAAATCCTGAATCAAACAAGAACAGAAGACATTTCACTGTCAGAGCTACAGCAGCGTCTCCTCAGGTCCCAAACACTTGATGATGTGATGAAACACAGCGGTAAACAGACCCCGTCCTAACTTTTTTGGAGCGAGTTGTTGGCGTCAAATTCAAAACAGGCATATATTTTTCAAAAAACAATAAAATTTCTGTGTGAACATTTGATTTGTTGTCTTTTTAGTAGTTTCCTTTAAAAATACGGTTTAATATTTTATATTTTATTTACGATTTTTATTTACCTTCTGCACAGCGTCCCAACTTTTTTGGAAATGAGGTAGTATGTACTGTGTTATGAACGATGCCTTCATGCTGTCTGATTTTCAGACATTGGGCCACAGGTACCCGTGTTATTTGGACTGATGCCTCAGTGGTTGTGTATGCTGTGCACTGACCCTGCAACAAGCAGATTAATCAGAGCCCCCCACTGACCTCAACATCTGCCCCTCAAACGAGGGCTGTCGGCCCACACGGACGTAACGGCACACGCGAAACCTGGTGTTCTTAATTTAAGCAGCATCCTATGAGTCCCTCCCTCACACTGAAGACCTCACTGTTCTTCCCACACGCGGACGCTTGTGCCTTGGTTGCCCATAGCAACTACATTTAATTACCAGACTTAGGCTGTTCTGAACAATCAGCAGCCTCTGAACCTCATCTGAGATTTTCACTGCCAGCATGTTAACATTTTCTCAATTATCAAAGACGCCGCTTGAATGAATATTATTGATCTGTGTGTGTTGTTCAGTTCACTGTGAGGCCGTGAAAAAAACAAGAACTGCTCAGAAACAGCCGCTATTGTTTGCCCTTGTTTTGAATCCAGTGGATATGAATATTATGAGTTATTTAATGGACTCTGAGCTGCATAAAATGGTCAGGGTAATTTGCCGATGAGTCATTGTGAAGCCATTTAAAAGTCCTTTACAGGAAACGCCGTCACTGAGCCAGCGCTTTTATTCGATTAGTTCGGCTACGATCGCGGCCGCCCTTCACTTTAAACACAAGGCCTACATCACACATTAGCAGACAAATGTTTGGAGTCACATTCATAACTGATATTCACTAATAACATGTAGATCAAAATTATATAACCTAGATATTATAACGCATGCTTATGCTATAAAGTGTTTTAAGAACATAGAGAAGTTATGACACCATAAACAAATGATAAATATTATTCAATAATGTAAAAAGAGCATTTCCAGAGCGGCTGCGCAGTTTAAGCAGTTGCTAAGCAGTTGCTAGGATGCTGCTGAATAGTTACTATGGAATTTTAAGTGATTGCAAAGCTCTTGCTACACTCTTAAAAAAGATTCTTCAAGGTAAAAGGTTCTATACAGAACCATGAACACTCAAAGAACCGTCTGCATGACTAAAAGGTTTGCTGCATCATTAAATGCTTCTTCAGATGGAGAGTGTGACACTGTAGCAATAGAAGAATTTGCTATTTGCTGCTATTTAGAGCCCTTTTCAAAAATCATGCACATTTTCTGTAAATCCAAAGAACCATTTTAATCATGCCAATGGTTCTTTGAGCGTTTATGGTTCAATTTAGAACCGTTTTCTTTACCCATGAAGCTTCGGCTATTGTATAAGGGTTGGTTTCTAAGGTATTGCCATGGTTTGCGTGGCTTTACTGTTGCAAAGTGGTTGCCTGGTGTTGCTAAAAACAAATAGGAGTCTAAGGGAGGAATGAGGGAAGAAATACGGGACACATAGAGGAGTGCGGGTCAGTACGGCTGTGGATTAGAGCTTGGGGTCACGCCCTGGGGAGGGGGTAAAAATGAACAGGACTCCATGGGAGGAAAGGGGGATGAGAAAAATGATGAAGAGAGGAGTGTGGCTGAGAGTGACACTGGTCTGAACAGTGTCTCACAGTCGAGTGGAAGTACAGCAAATGGGTGTGCCTTAAAAAGTGGAGCTACTAGGAGGAGAAAAGGGTGTAGCGGGTGGAGGAGTGTGCATTTCCAAAAGCTGTAGACAAGCACACCTTTCAGGTAAAGGACACAGAAATGTTAGTTTGGAGTCAATATCTCAAAAACTGCAGGAACAGAAGGATAAAAAACAGGTGGAACAAAAATAACAGTTAATAATTGATAGGAGCTTGCCATGATGTACAGGCTGTTGGGGGGTTGCCAAGTAGTTGCTAGGTGTTGTTGAAAATGAATGTGAATCTATGGGAGGAACGAGGGATGAAAAACAACACAAATATGCAGCTTAGTGGCTGTCAGGCAAAGACATAGATTAGATAGTAAAGACACTGTGCAAAAATGAATAGGAGTTAATGGGAGGAATGAGGATGGAAAAACAACGCATAGAGGAGTGCAGGTCAGTACAGCTGTGGATTAGAGCTTGGGGTCCTACTCTGAGTGAGTACATGCTGTCGGGCAGTTTGGTGGCTGTTGGGCAATGACATTTGCATGATCTCAAGCTTCTACAAACAATAGCGGAACCCTTTTTTGTGCTCCATAGAACCATTGTTATGCTTAAATTTAGCTTTACATGGTGAAATTGTTCTTCAGACTGATGGAAAATGTGTTGTATATGGTTCTAGAAAGCACAAAAATGGGTTCTACTATTGTAAAGATATCAAACCAATCGCAAAACACGTTTTGGTGCTATTCAGAACCATATACAACATATTCTTCTCCACCATGATGAAACTAATTTCTTTTGAGCGTCAGTCAGTCTGTATGAAGCTGTAAAATTGAAGACATGTTGGATTATAATCTGAGCTGGAATGATAATCTGTAGATTCATGTTAACTCATAAATCTGTACAGAATTGAGAATGAATTGATAAACAGACAGCTACCAAATCTTACTAATTAAGCAGAAATGCAGAGAATTTTTATAATAAACAGAAAATTGTAGCTTATTATTTAATAACACATTCATATTTTATTATGTTCTAACTTTATGTTGTTGCCAAAATCCCAAATCTGTTGAGAGGTATTGTACATTCTATAAGCTACAGTCGCATATACAATGCACAATATGAATATAACGAGTGCTATCTTACCTGAAATTCAGCTCTTCTTTATAAACGAGCTCTTTATAAAAAGTGCTCTGTGCTATCTAGCTGAAAAATGAAAGTGACCCTGGCTGGACACAGTCCTTGTAGAAGGCTGCCTGAGCAGAATACAGCTAAATCACTGCATCTCTACTGCATCCAATTTAGAGCCCTTCCCCCAGTCCGATCCCAGACGCGGTCCTGCATGAGCTGAGTCTGAGCTCTGTGGTTTAAATACATACAGTTTTCTGTAGTGACAGATGAGATTTTGCATAGATATCTAATGCAGTTAAACAGGTTCCAGTAGATTGTGCTTTCGGTCATCATCTCATGATCCCATAACAACATCTTCTGTGGATTTTCACAGCAGTCAGTCGGATGTTTCTCCAGATTCACACATGAAAGTAAAAGCAGTGTGTCAATTAGAGGTCAATTAGGGGTCCTAAACTCCCTGTTCTTCACATAATGACTTTAAGTAAAATTGAACAATTCATACATCTGGATATGTTTGATAATATAGTCAGTTTTGAAAAAATCTTCATCCACACCAACACTGTTTTAGGAAAATGCAAGAACATCATGCCAGAGCGAACATCTTGCTGCCCCAGCCCCAGGGCTGTATGCTACATGCTCAGTGAGAGACAGACAGACTAAAGTACAGCCCCCACACAGGGGGGTTAGTCTAACACACTGTTACAGCCAAGACCCACAAAGTAAACAATCAGAGAACAAGAAAACACAAGATAGTGGTCATAATAAAACCGCAATAGGCCCTTTTCACACTTCTGCATTTTTCTGTTGGAGGTCATTGCAAGGTGACGCTGATGGCGAGTAGAGCGTGTACAGCCTACTGGCGTTTTGATTTTGAAGCAAAAACAACCTTATTTCAGTTTCAGTGGTTTCTCAGTTGACGATCAAGAAAGGAAAATGAATCTACAGCAATAAACTTTGTCAGACGGGCAAATGACCTCTGTGTCAGCGTCTCACGGCTGCTGACCAACATTAACTGTGTTTTAAGGTTGCAGCTGCAGCCGCTTTCAGAGGAACCGTTTTCATCTTCTCCCTCTAAAGCTGTCGGTATCTGAGAGACCGAGAGCTCAGTGAGGAGGTGACACAGTCGTTCGTGTCTGCTGAAAGAAATGATTCAGCCTAAAATATATTTGGATTCTTTAGCCTGAATCAACAGAGTTAAGTTAAAATTCACAATATTATTAAGAACTCTGAGTTCTACCTTTAGGTAATAAAAAATATCTGCCCATACAGTGAGATCATTTCACTTCACAGAATCACTAGAAACAAGTAAAATATCTAGCTAAATATCTCATAATAACAACATTACAACACTCTGAATATAAGAACTGACATGT
Source organism: Pygocentrus nattereri (assembly GCF_015220715.1). NCBI lineage: Eukaryota > Metazoa > Chordata > Actinopteri > Characiformes > Serrasalmidae > Pygocentrus > Pygocentrus nattereri. Next base: position 468,366 of record NC_051211.1, on the reverse strand, counting down.
CAATGAAATTTAAGATAATTTCACTTTTCATGATGCCATTTTTTGCAGTGTATTTTTTTATTTCAGTGCTGCTTATTAAATATAAAGAATATAAAGAATATTTACATTTTTGTTAAAACACAACTTTTCTAGCGCCAGTGCTACCTGCTCAAAACGTTTACACACAGCCCTGGGTATTATCGCCCCCTCCAGGGCTGGCATGGCGTTTTCTTTTCATGTACTTAAAAGGCTGATTTTTTAAAAAAACAGCTACATCGTCAAACATTGCCAGATTCATGTGAATGAGACCTAAAACTGTATTTTCCTTTTTTCCACAGGTGCTCAGGCTTCAAATAAACACACCAGATAAAAGAAAGGCTCAGTGGGAACCTAATGCTCCACTTTTGAGGGAGTAATTGGCACAAGAGGATACTGCCTTTATTTACAGAACAAGAGTGCCAAAATTAATCAAACGCAGCACTGAGTAATCAGGTTCTCAGTCTCTGTGTGCTGGCTGAGGGCTCGGCCTTGTTTCCGCCTCTGCGCCTCATTAGCTGTGTTATGTGTGGGCTCTAATGGAGCTGGAGGTGAATGAAAACATCTAAACACTGCTCTTCCAGCATGTCAGCATCCTGCCATGATTCCTTTTACCTGAAATTGTGAGTGTTGAACCACTGAAGCTTTATTTCCCTCTCTATATATAGACGTCTGAGCATCGACTATTCAGGAGGAAACAGACAGAAGATCTATCATAAATCTTTCCACTCACTGATGCTGAATCCATTTAGAAATTCTGGAGCATTAGGCTTTTCTAGAGTCTCAGAGCAGGAAGAAAGAATCGATAGACATGCAGGGCTCTCAGCTCAGTTCAGGCCTCTCAGCTCGGTTCAGGCCTCTCAGCTCAGTTCAGGCCTCTCAGCTCGGTTCAGGCCTCTCAGCTCAGTTCAGGCCTCTCAGCTCGGTTCAGGCCTCTCAGCTCGATTCAGGCCTCTCAGCTCTGTTCAGGCCTCTCAGCTCGGTTCAGGCCTCTCAGCTCGGTTCAGGCCTCTCAGCTCGATTCAGGCCTCTCAGTTCGATTCAGGCCTCTCAGCTCTGTTCAGGCCTCTCAGCTCGGTTCAGGCCTCTCAGCTCGATTCAGGCCTCTCAGCTCTGTTCAGGCCTCTCAGCTCGGTTCAAGCCTCTCAGCTCAGTTCAGGCCTCTCAGCTCAGTTCAGGCCTCTCAGCTCGGTTCAGGCCTCTCAGCTCGGTTCAGGCCTCTCAGCTCGGTTCAGGCCTCTCAGCTCGGTTCAGGCCTCTCAGCTCGATTCAGGCCTCTCAGTTCGATTCAGGCCTCTCAGCTCGATTCAGGCCTCTCAGCTCGATTCAGGCCTCTCAGCTCGGTTCAGGCCTCTCAGCTCGATTCAGGCCTCTCAGCTCAGTTCAAGCCTCTCAGCTCGGTTCAAGCCTCTGCAGAGCTCAGTTCAGGCCTCTCAGCTCGGTTCAAGCCTCTCAGCTCGGTTCAGGCCTCTGCAGAGCTCAGTTCAGGCCTCTCAGCTCGGTTCAGGCCTCTCAGCTCGGTTCAAGCCTCTCAGCTCGATTCAAGCCTCTGCAGAGCTCGGTTCAGGCCTCTCAGCTCGGTTCAGGCCTCTCAGCTCGGTTCAGGCCTCTCAGCTCAGTTCAGGCCTCTCAGCTCGGTTCAGGCCTCTGCAGAGCTCAGTTCAGGCCTCTCAGCTCGGTTCAGGCCTCTCAGCTCGGTTCAGGCCTCTGCAGAGCTCAGTTCAGGCCTCTCAGCTCGGTTCAGGCCTCTCAGCTCGGTTCAAGCCTCTCAGCTCAGTTCAGGCCTCTCAGCTCGGTTCAGGCCTCTCAGCTCGGTTCAAGCTTCTCAGCTCGATTCAAGCCTCTGCAGAGCTCAGTTCAGGCCTCTCAGCTCGGTTCAGGCCTCTCAGCTCGGTTCAAGCCTCTCAGCTCAGTTCAGGCCTCTGCAGAGCTCGGTTCAGGCCTCTCAGCCTGGTTCAGGCCTCTCAGCTCGGTTCAAGCCTCTCAGCTCAGTTCAGGCCTCTGCAGAGCTTGGTTCAGGCCTCTCAGCTCGGTTCAGGCCTCTGCAGAGCTTGGTTCAGGCCTCTCAGCTCGGTTCAAGCCTCTCAGCTCGGTTCAAGCCTCTCAGCTCGGTTCAGGCCTCTGCAGAGCTCGGTTCAGGCCTCTCAGCTCGGTTCAAGCCTCTCAGCTCAGTTCAGGCCTCTCAGCTTGGTTCAGGCCTCTCAGCTCGGTTCAAGCCTCTCAGCTCGGTTCAGGCCTCTGCAGAGCTCGGTTCAGGCCTCTCAGCTCGGTTCAAGCCTCTCAGCTCAGTTCAGGCCTCTCAGCTTGGTTCAGGCCTCTCAGCTCGGTTCAAGCCTCTCAGCTCGGTTCAAGCCTCTCAGCTCAGTTCAGGCCTCTCAGCTCAGTTCAGGCCTCTCAGCTCGGTTCAGGCCTCTCAGCTCGGTTCAAGCCTCTCAGCTCGGTTCAGGCCTCTCAGCTCGGTTCAGGCCTCTTTCATGTTCCCAGACCGCTTGGGCACAGCCTTGAGGGAGAATATGTTAGAGCGTGGAGAACAGGGACAGATGGCCTGCTGGTAATGCGACAGTCTCCTCGCACCTGTCAATTTGCCAGAGCTTCTCATCTGAAGAGTTCGGAGCCAAACGCACAAATCCTCTTTGCTTTGTTTGTTCAATCAGACATGAAAGGAGAGCTGATCCTGTGAACACTTGACACGCTTCAGGCGAACTCTCTGGAGAACTCCTCATCACGAGTCATGATTTACGCTAGAAGTATTCTGTGAATATACATTTTTAAAAAGAAATGTGCTGAAAGGGTTCATTGGAGTCACAAAGGAACCACTTTGGGTTCCCCAAAGAACATTTCAGTGGATGGAGTGTGTAAATGAAAGAACTTCTAAACAGCAGTGAACCTAGACTAGAACCTAGAGCTCAGCCTGATAAACCCTGACAATGACGCTGACTTCTATGGGATTTCTAATACTATGTTAGCATTAAGCTGTTTGGCCATTATAAATCAAGCATTCACATTTGAAGCTGGTGAAAGTCATTAGCACATATTTGAGCTTGTATGTGGGTCAGTGACAAATAACGTTTTCAAAATTACTGCAGTGCTGAGAATGATCCACCACCCAAACAGTACCTGCTCTGTGAGGGTCCATGGGGGTCCTGACCACTGAAGAACAGGGTAACAGAGTATCAGAGAAACAGATGGACTACAGTCTGTAACTGTAGAACTACAGAGAGCAGCTATACAGTCAGTGGAGCTGATAAAGTGGACAGTGAGCGTAGAAACGAGGAGGTGTTTTTAATAAAGTGGTCAGTGATTGCACATACATACCCTATATTACCAAAAGTATTCGGTCGTCTGGCTTCT
>NC_051211.1:402500-460000 GCF_015220715.1 Pygocentrus nattereri | reverse complement strand
GTCTTTCTTGCCATGCTGGGCCCCTCAGCAGGTGGGAGCCCCAAACCACTCAAGTAGTCGGCATGTAATCCGAACAGAACGGGATCAAAGGGCTGTAAGTGAAGGTTTTTCATACTTTGTGCTCATTATAACAAAACAGGGAGACTCATTTAGCTCTGCCCGCAGCTTTATGAGCCGCCCTTTTCTGTTTTCTTCCAGTCACAGCGGAACGTCTTATTCTCAGGAACACTGCAACACTTGCTTATTGAGGAAAATGAATTACTCTGAGTGGAGAGCACAAACACCAAGTGCTCTGGTCTTTTGAAATATTTATGGAGGAGTTCATCTCCTGCACCATCTGAATATTTTTCTTCCACTGTTGGGGAAGACTGTACGATGTAGTCCACGAGCGGTCAGTTATGTATTGCTTTTGCATGTTTCTATCATCCTGTGCTGCAAAATATTGAAGGAAAATGACCTCCTATATCTGAGTTACTCTCCCTGCACTTTAAAACCGCGCCGCGGTGCCATTAGAACAACATCTACCCTGACCGGAAGCCCTCGACCCATCAGAGTCGTTCGTGACTCCAGCAAGTCCAGATCCATACAACCAGCAGCTGTCCAGATGCTGACCGTAATAGTGGGACATTATGGGCTGGCAGGGACTGCGCTGACCTCGGGAGCACATGCTCTTAGTAACTAATGGAGCATGTCGGTATTACTAATAGGGCTGGAGGCTAAGGTGAGCACACAGTTCCTGCTGTTGGCAGCTGGAAGAGCTATCAGAGCTCACACCTGAGCCGTCACACTGGAGAGAGCGACAAAGTAGTTTACTTCAAGGTAAAAGAACAGGAGTAACTGGTTCACAGCCCACGGTTTAATGTCACTCACAGTGGAGCAGTGTGGGAAAGCAAAGGGGGCTTTATTTGAACCCTGATATCCTCTCGACGGGGTGTTAATAAATGTATAAACGGGTGTGTGTACGGTAATTACAGTATGGTGATGTGAAAAGGTTTCTTTAGCACACGTTGCCTATCAATATTCGGTTCCTGTTTCTCTATGTGCTGTTATAATTACAGCTCTGACACTTCCCGGTACTCGGAAGTACGGTTACACTGCCGGTTTTGACAGGTCACAAATAACTATGGTCCCCTACAGTGTCCAGAGACAAGCAAGCAGGACCATCACTGGTCCTCCCACACCTTGCTAGAACAACCAGCCTGCAGTGCCCAGAAGCTCTGTTCAGCAGAGGGGCCGGCAAGCAGGGTTGGATCAGGAGCAAATCAATTGCTAGGAAAAGTATAAACAGAAGCAAAGCTATTCATTTTCAATTCATGTTTGGTAGCCTGATACTTATTTCTGCACAGTATTGGTCCGAGGTGTGATAGATAGGATTTCATTTCTTATCAATCAATCAACTTTTATTTTCACTCAGAAATACCCTGAGGGAAACCCTCACTTTCAACACAGCCAAGCATTTACACTAAAAAAACAATTAAACAGCTCATAAATAAATAACTCAGCTGATAAATAAATAAACTAATGCATTTCAGCTTAAAAGGATAAAAAAGATCAAATCTGAAACAGGCGTGTAAAAAGAATGTAATCCAATAAAAACAGTAATAGAATTAACATCAGATTAAGAAATTAAGATTTTAATCAGCCAAATAAAAAGACAATAAATAAACTCAACTAAAGCAGTCTGGAGGTGGTCAGCGCTTTAACTGACTGAGGGAGTTTTAGAGACTCTGTAGAGACTCCAGCTCAGAATGAAGCAGATTCTCCCAGTTCAGTAAAAACTCTACCTGCCAGGTGATCCAGTCACTGCAGCCACTCTGATAATCACGGTTATTCACAGAGATCATAGATGAGGCATAAGCTGGCGCAGCCAGATATGATGCAGAACTGTTCATGCATAAAGTTTTTCATGCTTCTAACTTTCTATCTATCTTTCTATCTTTAGTGGATTGTGGGTCTTTGGGCTGCCTCAGGCCCCATGGGGCCCCTGGGCACCGTCCCCACTGGGGCCATCAGTGATCCATCCCTGCCAAGGGTTCCTTGGAGTGATGCCATTGTCAGAGTGCCAGCTCAAGAGACACCCTCACAGCACTCCTTTGGAGGGTGGAGTCTTGGAATGATGTCAGGATGGTAGTCAATGAAGGAACCAAAAACGGTACCAATTGATCATATTTGAAACTGACCAATCAAAATTCAAGTCTAATCAATACCCATAACTACTGGGCGATTGCTAAATGTTCTGACCTCACAATGTGTCTCAGATTTGTCAAAAACTCAGAACTAAGAGCAGCTCCTGAGCGCTAGCTTCAATTATTTTAAATTAATTTGATTAAAACAATTTTTCGACTTCCTCTATAATGAAACATATAATATATAGAGCTATTTTTCTTGCATTAATAGCAGGAAGATGATCTCTGTATTCAACCCTATTATTCGCTTCAACCCTGTTATTTGCTTCAACCCTGTGACTCGCTTCAACCCTGTTACTCACATCAACCCTGTGACTCGCTTCAACCCTGTGACTCGCTTCAACCCTGTGACTCGCTTCAACCCTGTTCACTGTTCACAGAAAGTGCTACTGAAAAATCACAGATTTGGCCCATTTGTTTTAAGTATTTATACAGGGTTATTGTTTTCATTGGTTTACACAAAGGATAATAATTTATTTGTTGTTGTTTACTGTTACAGTTTTAGTTGCCTTTAAATCCCAGGTTGCTACACTGTTAGTAATGAAGGTTCTGTTCAGGAACATTTTCCATTTGTCAAGGCACAAACAGTATAAATGTTCCCTCAAAGGTTCTACAGTGGGTTTAAGGTCTGATTGTGGAGCTTAAATCGGGTTCTCCAGGTGAAAAGTTGGTATTTGTTCCTTTTCATAACCGAATGTTTTAAAACAGAGCAGTAGAGTAAAAGCCTGGAGGCGAGGCGAGGCGGGGTGTGTGGAGTCAGTACAGCTCAGAACAGATCATTTCAGTGGATTATGGTTCAGTTATGTTCCCTGATTAAAGGCACTGAGATGGAGCCTCGAGGGTTCCACCCCAGTTACGAGAGGGGAACTGACTCAGAGATAGTTTTGTACCTTTAATTCTGAGAGGGCAGGATATGAAAATGTGTGAACAGCTCTTTTAAAATTTAAAGAACCTCTGTGTTATGTAAAGATTCCATGCATTTAGAGGTTTTCCATCAAACTGGACATCCAAGCCAAGTACCATTGAGGAACATTTTTTCTCCATAAAAGTAGTTACGGAAAACTGAGCTGTGAAAGACCTTTTTCCAAAAAGGATATTAGCCCATCCATCTTCACCAGTTTCCCTTTCAGGGGGATGTGTTTTTGTCATTTGAAGATATTGATGCTTGTCTTCATGCATCTTGAAGGATGGCAGGTCAAGCTGAGCCGTGCTTGAGGCTCGAAGGGTTTGTGGTACTGATCGAGTTTTGATTTGTCGTATAGGGTGGGCTCATCCATCTTAAGAGTTTTAAATCTAATGCATCTACAGGACGCAGGTCAAGGGTCTGCATGACGTGAACTGGAAGCGAATGGGAAGATTAAAGATGATTAAAGCCATGCTGTTGCATTCTGGATCGGTTGAAGGACCAGTGTTGAGATGAATGAGTACTTGGGTGCCATCACTATAAAAAAGGACCAAATCCTCTGAAACCTCAGATTTTCAACATGATCCTGGAATCATAACTGCTCATGCAGAATCATAACATAGCTTTGGGCATCTTCAGACAGAATGAAGGAGTTCTTAAACAACATAGACAGAGATGTACTTCCAGGGCTGTACAGCACACTATCTATCTTGGCTCTGATCTCAGACATATGTGGAACAGCCTGTGCACCATCACTGACTACTAAGAAGGTATGATAGGGGCTCTTTCTCCTCACTTGCGGATTAACTTAATGCTCAATATGCTCGTTTTGAGGCAACTAACACCTCACTGCTATAAGAGCAGTTCTGTTGAATGCGCTGGTTTGAAGCCAGACATTCAACACAATCATCCCTACTACACTCATTCCTGAGCTCACAGACTTGGGTTTGAACTCTCATCTGTGCAGCTGGATACTGGACTTCCTGAAGAGAGACCCCAGGTGGTGAAAGTTGGGAACAGCTTCTCCTCCACACTGACTCTGAGCACAGGGCCTCCGCAGGGATGTGTGCTCATCCCCCTCCTGTACTCCCTGTATACACATGACTGCATAGCCAAACACACGTTTGCAGATGACACCACCAACCTAGGCCTCATCACTGATGGAGATGAAACAGCCTACAGAGACGAGGTCAGCGCTCTGTCAGAGTGGTGCCATGACAACAATCTCTGTCTCACCATCAGCAGAACAAAGGAGATGGTCGTGGACTAGAGGAAGCTGCAGAGGGGTGGTCTCTCTCCCCTGTTCATCAATGGAGCTGAAGAGGAGAGAGTCAGCAGTGTGAAGTTCCTCGGTGTACACCTCACTGATGACCTCACCTGGACCCACCACACCAACACTATCGTGAGATCCTGCCCGTCAACGTCTCTTCTTCCTGCGCAGGCTCAGGAAGTTTGGTCTGCCTCCTCAGATCCTCACCAACTTCTCCTCACCAACTTCTCTCACCAACTGCACCACAGAGAGCTTCCTCATGGGCTGCATCACTGTCTGGTACAGCAGCTGCACCGCCTGCGACCGCAAGGCCCTTAGAGGAACGGTGAGGATGGCAGAAGCCATCATTGGCAACAGACTACCAGCCTTTGAAGATCAAAGAGATCCGGTCAGACAGCATCACCCAGCACATAGCCTGTCCCCCGTCCTGCCATCACGCAGGAGATTCCACAGCATCCAGGCTGGAACAACCCGGTTAATGAACAGTTTCTACCCACAGGCTGTCAGGCTTCTGAATAATTTATTTACTGTATGTAGAGTGACTATTTGAGCCTCACCACAAGAGTTTCAATGCATAAATATCCTGACATGTTCTGCAAATGACAAATAAACTTGAAACTTGAAACAACTCAGTCCTGCTGGGATTCCACATCAGGTAAAGAGAGGTGAGCCAAACAAGAGTCTTAAGAGTCTTAAATCTAATGCATCTACAAGATGCGGTCAAGGGTCTGCATGATGTGACCTGAAAGGAAATGTAAAGATTAAAGACGATTAAAGCCATGCTGTTGCATTCTGGATTGGTTGATGGACCTGACAGTCCTGCATAGGAGCTGTGATTCAGTGTTGAGATGACAAAAGACTGAATGAGGACCTGGGCGCCATCACTGGAAAGGAATGATTAAATCCTCCTGATGTTGTAGAGGAGAAACGTCGGGATTGCAACTTGCAATAACTGATCATCCAGAATCACGACAAGGCTTTGGGCAAGTTTCAACAGAATGACCAAGGAGTTCTCAAACAACATAGTTCTAGCAACTTGTTCTTGAAGGGATTCCACTTCAGGTCCAGAGATGCAGAGATATGACTGGAAACCAGTCAGAAGGTGGGAATGGAATGGATTGCATAGCTATGGTAAGAAAAGCCATGAGAGGATTTTACATCACCAAGAGACTGACCATAAAGAGAAAGTGTACCCAGCACAGAGCCTTGGGGGACACCAATGGACCGGATATGTATCTTCCCCTCTTACCTAAAAGGAACATCCCTCCAGGTGGGATTCAGAACTCACCTGAAGGCTTGACCCCTGCAATTTGCTCTTGGTTGGTTGTTCTATGATCCAGAATGCAGCAGCTGAGCTCGTCTTCACTCTTCCTAAGTTCACTTATGTCACTCCACAGCTGTGCTCCCTTCACTGGCTTCCTGTAGCCAAATCAGATTTAAAACCCTGATGCCTGCAAAGCCAAAACAGGACCAGCCCCTTCTGACCTGATGGCACTGGTCAAAACGTGATCCCATCAACCTACCATCCTTCAGGATGCATGAAGACAAGCATCAAGACTCTGAGTCAGGTGGTGGAACAACCTCCACTGGCTGTCTGGTGGAGTCCCTCACCATCTTCAAACGCTGACTGAAGAACATCTCTTTGTGAAGCACTTTAAATTATCTAAATTACTAATTAATTGTTGCATGTTTGCTGTCTTTATTCTATATTTTGTATCTTTGTTTCTTGGTATCAGCACTGACTCTTGTTTCTGGCTGTCTCTGAACTCAGGGGTAGTTTGGATCCCAACCTGTTTGTAGTAAATAGGATACATCTGGACAACAAAATGCTTTTGTAAGCCACTCTGTAGAAGAGTGTTTATAAATGTAAATGTGAGCCACGTCTACTCAGAACCAGTGATTTCAAGATTGGCAAGGACAGACAAGAGGCTCTTGTTTTTTGACAATGTCAAAGGTCAAGAGTTTTCATTGTGAGTCAATGCAGTGTGTGTTTATTGTGTGAGTTGTGCAGGATGTTTGATATGAGGAAAGCTTCAGTCTGCTTTTTTATTTTGGTCGTCTCTGTGGAGAGGTCTGAATAGTTTATGGAGAGGCATGAACAGTTTTTCACAGCGGGGGTTCTCGGCCCTCTCCTTTCACCCCTCATTGCTCACTGGCAGCTCAACATTTTACACATAGAGGCATAAGAGTCCTAGTTCATCTGATAACACAGCTTCAGGGAGAAATCATTTATATGAATACATAATGAACAATACCTGAGTCGATTTCCATTCCAGCAGCAGAAAGGCCACTAGGGGGCACTGCAGAACCGCCACATAATGTGAAGATTCTAAAACAAACACTCGTTATTTGGACATTATGTTCTGTGAAAGTCCTTCAAGCCATAAGAAAAGTTCTTTTTAGTTAAATGGTTCTTCACCAGAGTCGGTCAAATTGTACCTGAGTTTTTAAGCGTGGAGATCTTCAGCGAGTCCAGAGCTCTTTCAACATTCGCTTTGTCACTGGCTTTGTTTTTCATTGTACAAACAGGTCTCGGCAGTATTGTTCTGTTTTACACAGTGGATCTGCTGATGTAATTCCCCGATGGCTCTTGTCTCCTCTTCGCTGTCCTCCAGTTCATCATGGATAATTAATAAGCAAAGCAGCTCATGTTGAGGAGCGGAAAATTAAAAAGAAAAATCCATTAAAAAGGACACTTCAGCTAATGCTCAGCATTTTGCCACACGTTGTGTTGCTAGTTGCCATGGTAACAGAGGCCTCCCATCACTTTGGCTGGATCAGGCTGAGTTACAACGGGCAATTTTCTGATAGTGAGCACAAATACAGGAAACAGACGGAGGGAAAAACGTGTGAACCTCGCCACACTGTGACATATGGAACACCAGGATCTGACTTCATGAAGTGTTTTTCCTTCCTGCACTCTCAGAGATAAAGGTACTAGACTGTCTCTGGGTCAGTTCCCCTCTTGTCACTGAGGTGGAACCCTCAAGGTTCCATCCCAGTGCCTTTAGTCAGGGAACATAACTGAACCATAACCCACTGAAATGATCTGTTCTAAGCTGGACTGACTCCACACACCCTGCCTCGCCTCGCCTCCAGGCTTTTACTCTACTGCTCTGTTTTAAAACATTCGGTTATGAAAAGGAACAAATACCAACTTTTCACCTGGAGGAACTGATTTAAGCTCCACAATCAGACCTTAAACCCACTGCTGGAGCTTTGAGGAACATCTACACTGTTTGTACCTTGATGAAGTGAAATGTTCCTGTACAGAACCTTAATTTCTAACAGCGCATATGAATTAAAATGAATTATAACTTAATCCTTCACAATCCTGCACAACCCAATGCTGGTGGGCTTTATCCCCCACCAGCGGGCCCAAAGATTTATCACACACTTCTATAATCTAAGAAAGCTCAACCCGTTTGCTTTAAAGTCCTTGTAATAACTCTGTGATTTTAAGGGGTTTATAATAACATTATTTATCTTTCAGAACGCAGAAAATACAAAAAAGTGGCAGGAATACATTGTTCTTGCTTTCTGTTATTTGATTATTGTGTGCTTTGCTGTTAGTCCTGTAAATAAACCAAAATCAAATTACTGTGAAAACAACCAACCCAGCAGAAGTGCTGGAGAGAGCATGTAGAGTCTGGCTGGCCTTGGTTTGATAGCTGCGTGGACGCCTCAATAATGAAGCACGGGGAGCTTTTTGAATGCTTTATTGTTCTTGATTTTTCTTTTTTTTTTTTCTCATGGAGCTGCACAACAAGAGAAGCTATTTCACAGAAGAAAAACAGAGCATAAAGAAGAGCGGCACATCAGCACAGCTGGCCCGGAGAGAAGCGAATAAACTGAAATACCGTATTCACTCTGACACTTAGGAGAAGAACACAACCCTGAAACCGCCGATGAGACAGTAAACACGAGAGGGTCGAGCAGGAGAAACGCTACTAATACTTCTAATAAGATGAAAAGGTTTTCCAGCTTCATTAAAAAGATTCAGGCCTGATTCCTTTATTTACAGCTTTCATTTCATATTCACACTGTCAGAAATGCAGAGCAGCACTGCAGTTTAGTCACAGCAGGAACACAACAGCTCAATGCATCACGTAAACACACTGGGTCTAAAAGTCTCCCCACTCCAGAGTTTCCTCTGAGATGAAGGTGTCAGTAGTGAGTCTGTGCTGCAGGAACAGCCTCCACTCTTCTGGCTGTGAGGATTTGATTGCATTAGTGAGGTCAGGTACTGATGTTGGATGGTCAGTTCTGGGTCACTCTAACTCATCCCAAAGGTACTGGATGAAGCTCCATCACTCCAGAGAACACAGCTCCACTGCTCCACAGCCCTTTATACTCCTCAATATACACTAAAAAAGGTGGTTCTTTAATAGTAGCTTAGTAAAGACAGTGGTTCTATATAGAACCATGAACACTCAAAGAATTTGCATGCTTAAAGGTTCTTTGCATGGTGACATATCTCTCCAGATTGTTGAATACGGCTCTATATAGAACTAATAAGGGTTCTGCTATCATTATGATGCCAAGGTTGTATCAATAGCAGAACACTTCTCAGTGTTATTTAGAACCATTTTCAGAAAGGTTCTGTATAGGACCATATACAGTGTTGTATACGGTTCTCTTTTTGTAAAGGGTTCTATATAGCATTCAGTTGGGTCTTTCTGTTACAAGCTTGGCATGATCACAATCGAAGAACCCTTTTTGGTGCTATATAGAACCATTTTCACAGCGATTTAAGCAAGAATTGGTCAACATAAAAGTCACGGTTCTAAACAGAACCACGGTCTTCACTAAAGAACGCTTAAAGGACCGGCTTTTTTAAGAATGGAGTGAGACGTGAATTTGATGAAAACGGGTGTTGATGAAGCCGAGTCAGATGCTGAGAACCTGTCTTGAGACTAAATTTGGAAAAATAAAATTAAGTATGTTTATTTCACCAAAAAGAATTGGACATCTGTTTTTTCAGATTGGCATATTTTCTGGGTCTTATGTGGAAATCACAAATATGGAAAAAAATGTATGAAAATGGCCAAAAATGCATTTATCAGTGTGTTATTATCTGTGTTGAGTTGAGTGTAATGAAGGTTCTAGATGTAGCTAAATGTGCCGACTGTGATCTGCACTGTGCTTTACATGAACCACGTACGTCTGCAATCAGACTCTCACACCCAATATACTTCACATAAACAAGATATCAGATCAGCCCTGCATTTCACAGAGTATCAGTACCTACAGCCCTCGCTTCTGTCCTGCTAAAGGACCATTAGATCAGATTTAACATGAAGAGACTGGAACACAAACTCATTTCTAAAGGAATCAGACAGTGAAGAGCATCAGACAGGATTCTGGAGATGTTCCTCCACTTTCAGATGGAGCTGATAAACTCATTTCTAAAGGAATCAGACAGTGAAGAACATCAGACAGGATTCTGGAGATGTTCCTCCACTTTCAGATGGAGCTGATAAACTCATTTCTAAAGGAATCAGACAGTGAAGAGCATCAGACAGGATTCTGGAGATGTTCCTCCATTTTCAGATGGAGCTGATAAACTCATTTCTAAAGGAATCAGACAGTGAAGAGCATCAGACAGGATTCTGGAGATGTTCCTCCACTTTCAGATGGAGCTGATAAACTCATTTCTAAAGGAATCAGACAGTGAAGAGCATCAGACAGGATTCTGGAGGTGTTCCTCCACTTTCAGATGGAGCTGATAAACTCATTTCTAAAGGAATCAGACAGTGAAGAGCATCAGACAGGATTCTGGAGATGTTCCTCCACTTTCAGATGGAGCTGATAAACTCATTTCTAAAGGAATCAGACAGTGAGGAGCATCAGACAGGATTCTGGAGATGTTCCTCCACTTTCAGATGGAGCTGATAAACTCATTTCTAAAGGAATCAGACAGTGAAGAGCATCAGACAGGATTCTGGAGATGTTCCTCCACTTTCAGATGGAGCTGATAAACTCATTTCTAAAGGAATCAGACAGTGAAGAGCATCAGACAGGATTCTGGAGATGTTCCTCCACTTTCAGATGGAGCTGATAAACTCATTTCTAAAGGAATCAGACAGTGAAGAGCATCAGACAGGATTCTGGAGATGTTCCTCCACTTTCAGATGGAGCTGATAAACTCATTTCTAAAGGATTCAGACAGTGAAGAGCATCAGACAGGATTCTGGAGATGTTCCTCCACTTTCAGATGGAGCTGATAAACTCATTTCTAAAGGATTCAGACAGTGAAGAGCATCAGACAGGATTCTGGAGATGTTCCTCCACTTTCAGATGGAGCTGATAAACTCATTTCTAAAGGATTCAGACAGTGAAGAGCATCAGACAGGATTCTGGAGATGCTCCTCCACTTTCAGATGGAGCTGATAAACATTCACACAGTTATTTGTGTCTGAGTTCATATTTCACTGCACAGTTTCAAATGTATTTTAAACTATATTTGTTTATATGGCAAAATATTCTGAAACACATTGAATGTTTGCAGTGTATTTCAGCATCGACTGCAGCGTTTGTTAATTGTCCACGTGTCCATATATTTTTTACAGATGGGAATACAGATATTACAGCGGCTGTCTGGATAATTTTGGACATACACTGAGCTCAAGTGATTGGATCTTTTTACTAGATATATATTCACATTTTTCTTTAAAACCTCATTAAAACCTCAGACAGCAGGAGTTCCTGCACGTTTTACTGCTTTCCTATTAAAGCGTCCAGTCAAATTCTTATCACACGTATGGTGAAGTGTGTCTATCTCTCCGGCTCCCAGTCTCGCTGTTCCAGGTGATGTAGGTGCAGAACGTGCTCAGCATTGAGGATTTAAAGTTACTTTAGTGTAAAATGTTCCAGGGGGCCCAACTCTGGGCCTGGGGGTCTGGTGTCCAGCACAGTTTGGTGATTTACCTGCTCAAACACTGACCTCTGACCATTACTGACCTCTTAACCACCAGAGCTAATGGATGTGGCTGAGTAGGGAAGCCACCAAACTGTGCTGGACACTGGCGCTCCAGGAGACCCTTGGTCTAAACTATTTGACTGCTGATGCAAGCACAAAGGGGCTCCAAAAAGTATTTGGACATTCCTGCCATACTTGAGAAATGCTTCATATCCGAGCGTTGCAGAACCCTCAGTGCTGCAGGAGTTCTCCACACAGAGAGTCCACCATCAACGTGATGCTCAATGTGTTTTCTCTCAAACCAAATCATTGTTTTCAACGTTTTGAGGTTCTTCATTAAAGTGTACCAGTGGTTAAAGTGTCCAAATATTTTGGGCCAGTGTATTCTGACTTATTTTTTGTTGCAGTTCTTTTCCGGAATTTCTCTGCACATCATCTGAGGTGCTAAAAGTGTTTTTCTCTCAAACATCATTTTATCTTCTATATGTTAACCAGTAGTTAGTGTCCAAATACTTTGTGGAGCCAGTCCATTTACTCACAGTCTTATACTTCCATCCTGACTGATGGAGTAAAACTTTTAAGTTTGTTTGGTTTCTTTGCACTTTTTACACCGTGAATTTGAAATGACCGCCATTCCCAGAAAATCCCATCAAAACATATTTTTCTAACATCATTCATCGCTAAACGCTAAACACAAGCAAAGAGCTCTAAAAACAAACGCAATACTTTTTCACTACTTTGTTTGTTTGTTTGTTTGTTTGCTGCTTTCTGATTTTCTAGGCACTTTACATTCAACTCTGTAGAAGCTGGTTGAGAGAGATTTGGTACCTACTGCTCTGAATATAGTACAAAAGCGCAAACCTCACTTCAAGCCTAAAGATAAACATTTTCACAAATGTTGCATTGTTTACACTCCAAACGGAGGTTTGGCTCATCGTGTCACTGTTAAAGCCGCTGCACTACACTTTTACACTTTCACAAATAATATTATTATAATACACACAGCGGCGGCGGTTTGGTCGTCTGTGATCTCGACAAATATAAATGTAGATCTTCCATCAGTTTAACACCAACTACTGACTTTCTCCACTGAAACGCGTCGTCTTCTAATCTCACCACGTTTACATGCAGCCTGACAGTCCGGTAATGATCAGACTAACAGCTCAGTGAGAACTGAAAACGTCCAGCTCAGATGGAATAGGCTGGTCCGACTGAGGCCATTCCGAAAACCGTTCCTCTCCGACTGAACGAGGGGATTAACCCTGTAAACAGAAGAATCAGCGTCTTTTCCTACTTTCAATATTACAGCCTTTATCAACACGGATTCCAAAATCCTAAGGGTGATTTTCCACTGCAGTGACCCAGACTGGAACACTCTAGCTCAAGCTCAGTGTCCACTGGAACCATCGTAATAACTACAATTAATAATTTACATGTCTTTCTGGTCGTGTTATGAATGCACTCTAAAACATTCACTGTAGCTAAGTAGTCACATAGTTAGGAACAATAAACAGCACTGCTCTGCACACACTCACAAAAATGTCTACATTTACACAAAATCAGAATTAAACACAGCTGATTTCTCTCTGTCGAGTTCGAAAATATGAGCAAAAACACTCGAAGGCTGCGATAAATAGTAGCATTAGCTTCCTAACACTCTACATTCTGGTACTGTGACTGGTGATGTAACGGGGCTGTGGTTGGTGATGTAATGGCACTGTGATTGGTGATGTAACGGGGCTGTGGTTGGTGACATTATGGGGCTGTCATTGATGATGTAACAGCGCTGTGAATGATGATGTAACAGTGCTGTGATTGGTGATGTAATGGCACTGTGATTGGTGATGTAACGGCGCTGTGAATGATGATGTAACAGCACTGTGATTGGTGATGTAACGGCACTGTGATTGGTGATGTAACGGCGCTGTGAATGATGATGTAACAGCGCTGTGATTGGTGATGTAACGGCACTGTGATTGGTGATGTAACGGCGCTGTGAATGATGATGTAACAGCGCTGTGAATGATGATGTAACAGCGCTGTGATTGGTGATGTAACGGCACTGTGATTGGTGATGTAACGGCGCTGTGAATGATGATGTAACAGCGCTGTGATTGGTGATGTAACGGCACTGTGATTGGTGATGTAACGGCGCTGTGAATGATGATGTAACAGCGCTGTGAATGATGATGTAACAGCTCTGTGACTGGTGACGTAACAGTGCTGTGATTGGTGACGTAATGGGGTTGTGATTGATGATGTTACGGCACTGTGAATGATGATGTAACAGCGCTGTGACTGGTGATGTAACGACGTTGTGATTGGTGATGTAACGGTGCTGTGACTGGTGATGTAACGGCGTTGTGATTGGTGATGTAGCAGCGCTGTGAATGATGATGTAACGGGGCTGTGTTTGGTGACGTTACGGGGCTGTGACTGATGATGTAACAGCGCTGTGACTGATGATGTAACGGCGCTGTGATTGATGATGTAACAGCGCTGTGAATGATGATGTAACAGCTCTGTGACTGGTGACGTAACAGTGCTGTGATTGGTGACGTAATGGGGTTGTGATTGATGATGTTACGGCACTGTGAATGATGATGTAACAGCGCTGTGACTGGTGATGTAACGGCGTTGTGATTGGTGATGTAATGGTGCTGTGATTGGTGATGTAACGGGGCTGTGATTGGTGATGTAACGGCGCTATGATTGGTGATATAATGGAGCTTAGTGTCTGTATCTTCACCTGGAAAAAGAAATTATTTGATAAATTGTTGTTAGCTTGAGCTGCAAGTGTTAGCTGCAAGTACCATTAGGCCCTGTTACTGATCTTGAGTAAGTACCAAAATCCTTCGCCACTGGACTGAGGACCAATGGAAAAAGAACAGTGTCAGTTGTCTAGTACCAAAGGTTCTGCTACTTTGTGCTGTGGAAAAATGTCTTCTTCTAATTTCACTTTCCAGCATCAGCCATGTTTACATGCAGCCTGATAATCCATTAGTAATCTGATTAATAGCTCAATCAGAAGAGAATACGCCCACCCCAGTCAGAATATGAGTCTGGTTCTGAATACAATATCTGTCTGATTGATCAAAGTGGATAATCCTGTAAATAATCTGTTAAATAGAAGAATAACATCCATATAAACACCTGTATCTGATTAATTTCCCTCTCGGAAACTATGGGAATTTTTCTGTATGTGCATCGCTTATTGTAACTTATTCACTTCAAACTTAAAAAGACTGCTTATCTCACTCTGTAGGAATATCAACATCTTATACAGTCGACAGCTGAATATCAGATCAAATAAAGTCCAGTTCGGTCAGATTTCAACAACATTTACTGAACATCAGATCAAATAAAGTCCAGTTCGGTCAGATTTCACCAACATTTACTGAACATCAGATCAAATAAAGTCCTGTTCGGTCAGATTTCACCAACATTTACTGAACATCAGATCAAATAAAGTCCAGTTCGGTCAGATTTCAACAACATTTACTGAACATCAGATCAAATAAAGTCCAGTTCGGTCAGATTTCACCAACATTTACTGAACATCAGATCAAATAAAGTCCAGTTCGGTCAGATTTCACCAACATTTACTGAACATCAGATCAAATAAAGTCCAGTTCGGTCAGATTTCAACAACATTTACTGAACATCAGATCAAATAAAGTCCAGTTCGGTCAGATTTCACCAACATTTACTGAACATCAGATCAAATAAAGTCCAGTTCGGTCAGATTTCAACAACATTTACTGAACATCAGATCAAATAAAGTCCAGTTTGGTCCGATTTCACCAACATTTACTGAACATCAGATCAAATAAAGTACAGTTTGGTCCGATTTCACCAACATTTACTGAACATCAGATCAAATAAAGTCCAGTTCGGTCCGATTTCACCAACATTTACTGAACATCAGATCAAATAAAGTCCAGTTCGGTCAGATTTCACCAACATTTACTGAACATCAGATCAAATAAAGTCCAGTTCGGTCAGATTTCACCAACATTTACTGAACATCAGATCAAATAAAGTCCAGTTCGGTCAGATTTCACCAACATTTACTGAACATCAGATCAAATAAAGTCCAGTTCGGTCAGATTTCACCAACATTTACTGAACATCAGATCAAATAAAGTCCAGTTCGGTCAGATTTCACCAACATTTACTGAACATCAGATCAAATAAAGTCCAGTTCGGTCAGATTTCACCAACATTTACTGTCAGTTTCCTCTTTTTAGATCACGTCATGTGGAATAACTTCCCTCTGACTCACTTTCTTCTCTGACTGCTGTTTCTCTCCTCGTCCCTCCCCTGTGTGGCGTCACTCACTCGAGTCTCAGAGCTCATCGTAATGCGCAGATCTGATTGGCTGAGCAGCGTCACGTGTGATATTTACAGTGCATGTGATTGGTCTCCAGCCGCTAAAGCTACCGTAAAGACTAGAGAAGTTACGCTGATTAAAACAGGAACACATAGGTCCAGGTCTGCATTGAACAGCGTCCGGACCATGGTCCGCCAATTAGTGACCTCTGGTCTACACCTAATGGCACTCATAATTTTGTATCTGATCGGGGCAATGTGCATGTAAACTGAGATTTCCATCAGACTGTTGAGTAGAGTGAGTATAAACACCCTGTTCTGTAATCAGAATGTATTCAATCAGATTCCCGAAAATCATTGCATGTAAACATTGTAGCCATTGACTCCATTCATCTAGATGTTTTTCCACAGCACTTTCAAAAACAAGACCCAAATGGGAACTAATGGAACTTATGTCTGAAGTTCTAGTTCATCTCCTGCCTTTTCAAACAACTGAAACTGTCATAAAAATCACAATGAACTACTTAATCATCTTTCTAATGATTGTATCCCACTCAAGACCGCCTACTTTGGCTAATTAGCTGCCATGAGCTCAATCAGCTCTTCTGTGTAAAGAGCAGTTCCAGTTTTATAAAGGTTCTAGTGCTTTGTGCAGTGGAGAACACCCTATGACAGACTGACAGATCTAACTAATCCTGGAGTTGAAGCTTCATAAATATTCCCACCTGTGAGGATTATTGATCACAGTAAGAACTCAAATATCGTTCCACATCATTAAATTGTGACACACAATCAATATTTGTGTTTAAGTGAAATGTACAGCTCAGTCTTGCGCTGAATTTCCATGCAGTGATCTCAGTCCACGGATGAATCTTTCGGCTAAAGCGTCCTCAGCTGAGCGTGATGCCTTTTGGATCAAAGGGTGTCCATGATCAGGGTTACAGGTCCATCGTCTTTGCCATCTTCATGTTATCATTTTCGTTCCAAAATCAACCCTGTAGTTGAATTTTTTCAGCTTTAAAAACGGAGACACATCATGAATAAATACACGCCATGAAAGTCGTCCATGAAACATGTTCATACAAATGGAGGATGAAGGCACATGCAGTACAACCTTGTTGTGACACGGAGCTGCAGCACAGCTTAACATCGTCAGGTTTTCTTCACTCTTTAATGACTGATGATCCAACACGTCAAGCGCAAGAACGTCCAGACAGCACGTCATGTTTGTTGGCCTGAAGCTATCAAGCTCTGTCACGGAGCATTATATCTCCTCTGTTTGTGTCAGGGACGGCTCCTTTGAGCTCCCTCCTGTCGCGTCATGAGTACAAATGTCTTTGTGGTTTTGGAGCATCCGCAGTGAAATCACAGTCCTTTGAGTTTATTTCAGGACCATCTTTAAGAGAACACTGGACGCGTGTCCACCTGTTAGAAGAAGCGAAAATCCTTCAGGTCCCTGGTATTCGACCTAGTTTGATACTTATGTGGCTATTGCTGTACATAAAAAGCACAAAAATATGGCACAGCAGGAATTTTCCTAATGAGGCATCATTATTCATCTGTGGCCTGTGCTCGTTTTGATGTTCCTCTGATGAAAACGCATCTGCTGATGACTTGTCCTTCATATAGCGATGTGATGATTTCACTGTAAATATGGGTCATGAGCTCCTTCGTCCATTGATTGATGCAAAAATGTGTTAAATCCATTGATTATTCTGCAAAACCTCTTCCTACTTATATTCCCAGCCCATGAAGAACACCTGAACTTCTCAACACATGCCTGTTGTAATGATGTACACCAATGGTTCATTATGGTTATAACGGTATGCTTGAAGTATGGTTGAAGAACAATCTTCTCAGGTGTCTGGTTAATGGTTCCCTTTTTGTCAGTGACTAGACTCTAGAATTCAGTGGTGGAGATCTGAGTGACCTCAGACTGCAGCTCCTGCTGGACTCTCCTTGAGCGGGACCCACGAGGGATCCGCTCCAGGCCTAGTCATACTGGCTTCTTCCCTGCATCAGACGGAGCACAAACCGAAACCGGCTCACGGGTGGCGTTCCTGGCTCTGGAGAGGCTGGTCTGGTCCACCTTGGTGCGGAACGGCAGGCAGAATTCCCTGAAGCACCTCTTGAAGTTCTCATCAAGGAAGGCGTACAGGACGGGGTTGAGACTGCTGTTAGTATAACCGAGGGCGATGCACAGGTGCCAGCTGGCAATCACAAAGGGGTTCCTCTGATCAACCTCCACCAGGGTTTTGACGATGATGAAGATGTGAATGGGCGTCCAGCAGATGATGAAGGCCGCCACCACCACTAGGACCATGCGGGTGATGCGACGCATGTTCCTGTCCTTCTCCTTGGAGCCTGAGAGAAGTCGGACGCTCCGCAGGCGGAGGATCATCAGCCCGTAGCAGATGGTGATGACAAGGACCGGCACCACGAAGGCAAAGATGAACACGCAGATCTTAGTTACCGTGTCCCAGTACCAGTCAGGATCAGGAAACTTCAGAGTGCAGATGGTTTTTCCTGCAGGAAACACGACACATTTGACAAATTTACTATGTTAGAACAACTGGGGCAGATTTACTAAGACAGGCACTGATTATCGTCCACGTTTAGTGGCCCGATTTAGTGGGAAATTCACTAAGAACTTCCACACAGTGAACACAGTCACAACCAACACAGTAGAGAGATCCTGAACCCAATGTAACAGAGTTTGTTTTTTTTGTTGTGAGGTGCCTCAAGGAATAACACACAGAACGAGTTTGAGCTATGAACAAGAACTCAGATCACAGGACACAAGCAGAGCTGAATCCACTGGAACTCTTTAATTAAGACTAATTGGCCCTTATTAGTCATTAGAAATTTCACCTCCGCATTTAACCCACCTGTAACCCACCTATTTAGCATGGCAAGAACTGGGAATGACATCATAACACGTCACGAGTAATATGCGCCATGTGAACGACAGCATGTGACATTAGCCGTTACTCGTTTATGTTATGGTTATGACAGTTAAGCAGCAGAGTTGATATTAAAAACTGGGGCAGCACTTTTTCTTGTTTTAATGTCTGTGTTTCAAACTGACTCATTAGGTCATCTTATTTTCTCAGGGTTGTGACTTTGCAAATCAAAATAATGACAAAGTCGAAAAACTGAGCTGCTGCTCTTTCAGAGGCTGGGAGTTTATTTTGACAGTTTGTTTTGAATCGCACTGTCATTCGGGGCGGACAGGACGAACCTGAACCGTGAGAAATGGTGAAATCCCTGTTTAATTTGATGGAGCGCGTCCGGCCTGTTTGGAAACGTACGATGTTGGAGCCACGTGTAGACATTTCAGCTACAGAACCCAGAGAAACGACGTAAGGAGCAGCTTCAGTAAAGCAGAGATTGCACTCATGAACTCATCGTAAAATTGGAAACGTTTAAATTGTTTGGATATGATAAAGATCACAGGATGTAAATAAGTTTTAACAGAAGTAAGCTGATCTTCTCACAGTGAGAGTCGGTGCTCCATGATAATAATCTCCTCCTGCTTTGAGAGGGAAACTCCTACAAATGGATTTCGTCACCATCATAACAAAACCTCCAAACAAACGTTCACAGAAGACGGAAAACTCATCCATAACCTTTAGTATAAGTTAGTATAAAGCCTTGGTGGCATTGTTGGGATTTCTGTCTGTCTGTGATGAAACGTTCACACTGTAAATAGCAGCTATTTTTTTATTATATTAATGTTAATGTAATTTTAAAAAAAGATAAAGATGCTAAAAGTTTGTTCTAACAGTGATGATATGCAATGAGGCAAAAGCACCAAACAGCTGAAATCACAATAGATGGATGAAATTTCTGTAAATCTTCAGATTTTTCATTTCAGTTAAAGGTTTAAAAAGCGCCTGAGCTCAGGATCTCACTGAAAAACCCACACATAAAATAATATGCTACACCGATGAGTTCACAAACAGACTGACGTTCACCTTGATCTGTCACCTTGGTGACCGCCATGACCATTATGGGCACGCCGATGGCCGACGAGAGAATCCAGACGCACACGTTGATGATCTTGGCCTTGACGGGCGTCCGGAACTCCAGCGCCCTCACCGGGTGGCACACGGCGATGTAGCGGTCCACGCTCATCATGGTCAGGGTGAAGATGCTGGTGAACATGTTGTAGTAGTCGATGGCGATGACCAGTTTGCACAGCGGCTCGCCGAAAGGCCAGGTGTTCATCAAGTACTTGGCGCTCTGGAAGGGGAGGGTGCTGGTGGCCAGTGCGTCGGCCAGGGCCAGGTTGAAAATGTAGATGTTTGTGGCGGTTTTCATCTTGGTGTACCTGCAGAGATCAAGCAGCCGGAGGAGTGTTCTGTTAGTTTGTATCTGTGGCACAGAGGAGTGAACTGAACTGTAACGGCACTCCTGAATATTAACGTGCCAACAAATGTGCTCCGGTTTAACGCCACAGATGAAGCACTTTAATGGCCCTCTCTGACATCTGAGCTCCACTCATGACATTTGTGTGGTTTTAGGTACCAAAAATATTCATGGTGGTTGCCATGGTGTTGGTAGGCCGTTGTGATGAAATCGCTGGTGATTACTGTGGTGTTGCTGTTATGAAATCTAGGTTGCTAAGATGTTGATAGGCGTTTGCTATGATATCCCAGATGGTTGCTAATGTGTTGCTAGGCCATTACTAAGAAATTGCATGTGGTTGCTAAGGTGTTTCTAAACAATGCTATGGTGTTGTAGGTGGTTGCTAACATGTTGCTAGCCCATTACAATGCTACCATTTGTTTTAAAATCCTAGGTGATTGCTAAGATGTTGCTAGGTTTTCGCTATTACAGGTGGTTGCTAAGGTGTTGGTAGGCTTTTGCTATGGTATCCCAGGCGGTTGCTATGTTGTTGCTAGGCAATTGCTATGGAACTGCATCTGGTTGCTGAGGTTTTGCTGGGCCACTGCTATAGTGTCACAGGTGGTTGCTAAGGTGTTTGTAGGCCATGTAATGGTGTCATAGGTGGTTGCTAATCTGTTGCTCGGCCATTGTGTGTTGGTTGGTTAGTGTAGTGGTTAACACCTCTGCCTTCTATGCTGTAGACTGGGGCTCAATCCCCTACCAGGGCAAACACCCTACACTATACCAAGAGTCCTTGGGCAAGACTCCTAACACCACCTTAGCCTCCCTGTGTAAGATGATCAAACGGTAAGTCGCTCTGGAGAAGTTAAGATAAATGCTGTAATGTAATTGCAATGCTATCCCAGGTGGGTGATGTGTTAAAACATATATATGGGTTAGTATGTATGCGAGTCTCTATGTATTGTCTATGATGGGCAGATGTACTTTGTGAAAAGATTTGTAGTATTTAAATTGGAATGTCCTAAAAATTCTACCATTCATTTCCTATAGAAAAAAATTGTTTAAACAATATATGACTTGTTTAAAAAAATAAAGCAAAGAGCAGTAAGTTGGCTTAATTAGAGCCCCTGTGCTGTTCTACTGCCAGGTGTGGGAATGATTAGAGTGGCGCAATGCAGGTAAAATATTTGAAAGTCTTTCTGTTTTGTCTTATAATGGAAAAGTGTCAAAGCTCTCAATCCTGCCTAGCAGGAGCTGGAAACACACTGGTCCTTCAGTTTCTTCATGTTCAGATCAGTTCACAGCCCTGGCACCGTTAGAGCTGAGAGTGGATTGTGTCTGTTAGTCACACTGCAGAAAAAAGAGCAGGGCAGCGCACAGACAGTGAGATAATGGATGTGGCATCGTTTAGATTTATTATTTAGAGGAAAGTCTTCATGGCTGGGAGACCAGCAGGAAAAGGACGTCTAATGTTGTTGCCACAGTTTTCCTTTATTTCTGTTTTGTGATCAAAGCTGCGGCTCAGTGCAGACGCTTTCCTTGAAACTATAACAGGACCCTGTTATATTACTGGACATAAATCTGTCATGACCATAACATGTTCATGGCATGGTTTTGTCAATAGCCACGTTTACATGCAGCCTAATAACCTGGATAATAGCTCAATCGGAATAGAATACGTCCGTGTAAACACCTCAATCATTCAGAATACAGTTTCTATCTGATTGTTCGAGGTGGGTAATCCTGTAAATAACCTGTTAAATAGAAGAATAATATCCGTGTAAGCGCCTGTATCCGATTACATTCCCTATCGGAAAGTTTCAGTCCGTTCTGCTTGTGCGTCGCGTCACAGTGAGAGTTTATACCGTTCAACACGGCGGAGCAGAAACTGGTCTGCAGAGGAGACGAAGTTCATGCTCTGATCTTTAAAAGACGGCGGCGGGACGGACGTCCAGCTTATGCGTCTCAGAGCACGACGTCTTCCTCTCGGCCTTCTTTAATAAGGACGTGTGAAGGACGTTTTCCTGAGTCTGACGTCATTTTAAAGCAGTTAAAAACACAATCACTGCTCACTGCTGCTCATCTCACTCTGACTGGACCTCACGTGATGTTCACTCTCATGGTAACGTCTACACTAAGCGCTTCTCCCCACACACACACACACGTCTCCTGTCCATTGGATTTCCAGATGGAGAAGCGTGATTGGTCACTCCAGAGAACTCGTCTCCACTGCTCTAGAGTCCAGTGGCGGCGCTTTACTCCACTGCATTCCACGCTTTGCATTGTGCTTGGTGATGTAAGGCTTGGATGCAGCTGCTCGGCCATGGAAACCCATTCCATGAAGCTCTCTACGCTGTTCTTGAGCTGATCTGAAGGCCACATGAAGTTTGGAGGTCTGTAGTGATTGACTCTGCAGAAAGTCGGTGACCTCTGCGCACTATGCCCCTCAGCATGACCTCAGCTGACCGCTCTGTTATTTTACGTGTCCGACCACTTCGTGGCTGAGTTGCTGTCGTTCCCAATCGCTTCCACTTTGTTGTAATCCCACTGACAGTTGACTGTGGAATATTTAGTAGTGAGGAAGTTTCACGACTGGACTTGCTGCACAGGTGGCGTCCGATCACGGCACCACGCTGGAATTCACTGAGCTCCTGAGAGCGACCCATTCTTTCACTAATGTCTGTAGAAGCAGTCTGCAGGCCGAGGGGCTCGGCTTTATACACCTGTGGCCATGGAAGTGATGGGGGAGTGAATACTTTTGGAAATAGGGTTAGGGTTAGTGTCTGTAAATATTCACTGTTGGTGCGCTGCTGCTGCTGCTGCTGGACCTGTGGGGTAAATATTAGCTTGAGGGATTGATATGCTGTAGCAGGAAGGGGAGCTGGGCTGGGAGGTCACAGCATAATTTCCCAAAGGAAAAGAACATTCTCACTGAATTTGCACATTTGGCTCCACCACATAAATTAACAGGCCAATAGGTCACGCTGTGAGAAGGTCTCTTAATCTCAGGTGGGTGTCAATAGTTCAATAGAATCGTAATGAATTGCAGGAATAAGCAGGATACTGTAAATGTGCTGAGCAGCGTTATATTAGGAGGCTTATCAGGTACTCATTGTTCATGACGAGACCGTCTCAGATGTTTCGACTCTTTTGGAGCTCAGATTCACAGCAGAGGTTTTAAAACAGAGGAACACACATTCTCTGCAGCACCAGCGATGGCTTCACTTGCTCCAGTCAGAATTAAGACCCATTCACATGAAATAATGAATAAAAACACAGATGCAAATTGGTAACGCAGTGAAAACCTCACATCAAGTCCAATGTATTAAGCAGTGTTGCAGCTCATCGTTTGTGAAAGACATCATTTTCAAAACATGACAGGCATTTTTTACCTTTACTGTCTTTTCTGCTGCTTCTGGATTCAGTAAGACTCTGTATACTGTATATAAAATACTGTTCATCTTTTACTTGAGTACAATTACCACAGCACTTTTGTGAAATTTACCGCCTGGAAGAGCTGGTAGAGCCCAAAACCACCCCCATCAGATAAACAGCACTTAAAGCTTTCAACTCTGAGAGAGAGATGAGCATCACTGCTCGCCATCATAGTCACAGAAGGAGGTCAGAACACACTCTGGCCGGTGCAGCTCGGGCCTCCACTGAGAGAGCGACAGGTAGTGACGTACTTACTGACGTTCTGGAGCATCAAAAAACAGACGCGCTGCACTGTGAAGCACTTTACCAAGGTTTGGTTAAAGTTCTAAAGAAAAACACCCAAAAACGCAGCTGATCAAATGACCGCTTTGGAAAGGGAATCAAAACGAGCTTTGCACTAATTCCCAGATCCCGGACTGACTGTTCATGTATAAGTCTCAGATCTGCCGGAGTCGTTAGCCACACTCTGGAAATGTCCACATTCCCTGTTTTACGTACAAACAGACAGAATAAAACTAATTCCCTCTCCCTGCCTTTTTTCTGAGTAAACGACCGCCCACCTGCCCGGCCTCACACTGAAGGACGACTGACTGCCGAGCTCTCCTGCTGCCCACTTCAGACCAGCTGCCCACACCCAGCTACCACCACCTGCCCTGGACTAGCTGCCCACCCTACACTGATGTTCTTATGGACTCCCAGCTATTCCTACTACTAATACTACTGCTATTAATATTAGTAGTATAATAACTCTGTAGGTAGTCTGACCAGAGGAGGACGGGTCCCCCCTGGTGAGCCTGGTTCCTCCCAAGGTTTCTTCCTCAGCTCTGAGGGAGGTTCTCCTGGCCACTGTTGCCCCTGGTTTGCTCACCTGGGGGTTTTACATTCCTGTTAAAACTCTGTCTTTACTGCAATTCTGTGAAGCTGCTTTGTGACAACATCAATTGTAAAAAGCGCCACAAATAAATTTGACTTGATTTGATATAAATCCCACATGTAAAGAGAGGTCAGAGAGACTAGGGCCAGGGCAAGGGTCAACAACGTTATGCATCTGTTTGGCAAGGAACCTAATCTCAATACACATTTATAGCATGCAATAATAATAATAATAATAATAATAATAATAATAAGTTAAATGCAGTAATATAGCGCCTTTCACAAGCCCAAAGACGTTTTACAAAGAAAAGCAAAAGCCAAACAGACCCAAGACTCTGAGGAGGAAGAGTAGGGAGCAGGTTTTGAGCTGAACTTTAAAGGAAGAGAGGGTCATGCAGAGTTCGAGAGCAGCAGCACTGCAAGACCTGCTGCCCACTGTCGAAAGTCTTGTGCGTGGGACTGCAAGAAGTCCAGCGGCAGAAAATCGGAGAATGAGTCTGGATGAAGGAGCTCAGTAAGGTATACGACTGTGGAGGAGCTCGGAGACGTCTGTGCGCGATGCAGGAGGATACTGGTAGCCAGAGAATGACGGGAGTGATGAGTGCAGAGCGCTGGGGAACAGCGAAGACTCTGACTGCTGAGATCTGAACGAACTGAAGCCGGATGAGCAGATTTACCAGGGAGAGCATTAAAGAGGGAGCTGCGGTAATCAAGGCAGGAGAGAATGAAGGCGTGCCGAGCGCTTTGGCTTCAGTGTTGTTGATCAGAGGACGGAGACGTGCATTACTGCACAAGTGACAGGATCCACTGACTTAATAAGGGGCTCAAATGTTGGTGAAGAATTAAGAATGAAGCCCAGGTTTTTATGGCTTTTACTGGTTTAGCAGGAATACCATCAACATTCACAGTGAGACCAGAGAAGCTGGAAACCAGGGCCCGGATTCACGAAAGCTTTCTAAAGAAAGAACTTGAAGGTTCTTTAGACAAACAGATAAATAGATGGTCTTAATTAGTTCCTTAAGGTTGTCTAATGTCAGCCAAGCTGCATTTACAGCTCGCCATAAATGCTGTGAGACACATTTTTAATTTGTAAAAAAACGTTATTTCCATTATTGAATCCACTCAGCGGAGCAAAATGGATCAATACATCAAAGTAAGTGTTTAAAACATTTTGGCAAACTAGAATTACAGGTGATGGTGGAAGCAGCCACAGCCAGAAGGTTAGGATCACATTAAAGGACAGAACGTTTTAAAGAAGACTTTAGAATCACTCTTAAGAAAAAAAGAGAACTCTAAAGAAGTAAAGAATAAAAATCTCAACGTTTTTCGGATGAAGTTCAGATAAAGACGTCCGTGAATCCAGAACCTGTTTTTCAGGGACAGCTAACAAGACTTCAGCTTTCTCTGCACTTATTTTCAAGAAATCATCCAACCAGTGTTTAAAATCTGTAATGAGCTTAGAGACGGAGCCGACACTGAATTTCCTTTATGCTTCAGAAAGAAACCTGTTTTCAAACTATTGGGGAAGAAATCGGATAAATCCCAGAGGAGGAGGTTGATTTGCTGCTGCTCGTCAGGTAATGAACCTTTTTCTGGCACAATTAAAAGAAAAGCTTTCGCGTGTCAGAAAACGTTTCACCATAACAAACGGCAAGACTTCTCCACCGAGTGGTATTTATACTGAGTCCAGAACTAGCTACCAGTGGGTGTGATGAGTGGGCGGAGCTTAGGTTGAGAACAGCCAATGCAAGTCCGTGTTCAGCATCACCCATGACCTTTATGGGCTTTATTTTATCCTAATTGGCTTAAAACCTAATTAAGATCAATGTCTTCAGGGCAGACTGTGGCCTTTGTTTTACCCCTGAGTAAACGGCAGTTATGCAAATGTTCCTGAAGTATTTTCAAACCAAGGAGAGCCCAGCTGTCCCCTCTGGACCCTCTGACAGCGGCTGTATGGAAGATCGTTTAATATGGAATTCGTTTTTATGATGAATCAAGGCCTTGTTCAGAGCTCCAGTCCAAATTTGATGATCATATCCAGATTGTACCCAGCTTGACTTTTGATCTGGACAGCAAAAAATAAACATAAAATTTAGAATTTTTGCAAAATTGTATCCAAACCACACGTGTAGGTGGTTTGAAATGCAATTCTAATCAGATTTTTACCGACGTGCCTCAGTCTAGACGCTCAAATTGGATTTCAAAGTGTCTTTTGCATCACTCGCAACACCAAAACAACGGCATTACATCCAGAGTACCGGAAGTGATTGGACGGTGGGATGATGCACTTCCATTTCTCCTGCATCACCAACGTAGCTACAGTGTTACCACGGCAACCCAAGCAGATAGATGTCTGGACACAAATCTGATCTGATCACTTGCAAATAACAGAGTGAACAGTCGGCAATCTGATTTTCCTCCAGTCTGAACACATGAAGCCCATGAAGCACTGAAGCTAGACTAGAAGCCCCAGTGGCCTGTTTTAGATGACTGAGCAAATCTGGACCAGTACAGGCCAGTAGTATGTAAACAGCAGATAAAAGCCAAGTCAAATAAAGGGATTACTGATGGTGTATTATGATCATAATGTACAATCAACAGGCTGAGATTTGAGGCAGTTGCCTGCTTTTCCTCGTTTGTTGATGGAACGTATAACGTTACTAGGAGCACAACAGATCCATCACACTTACTTCACTGATGTAATCATATCTGAAAGACTTAAACATACAGAAGCATAACGTGCTTCACCTGGGCAGTTCGTTTAGTGAATTTAAAGGCTTTCATCTTTGTCAGAAAACAATTAGATCACATTATGATAATTATGCAATACTGATGCCAGAACTGGCAAACGAGAGCTACTAAAAAGTCAAGTAGATTAATTGCCATAATTAAGCACTTATGACCAAAACAGAAACATTTTTACTTTTATTCACCTTTTTATGATATCAGAGCTTAGAGCTCCACATAATTACTCTCACACTGGAGACGGCCGTGGATAAAATAGGACTTCCCACACCTAAATGAGTCTCCATCTCCATCTCCAAGGATCTCACCTGGTCCTTGAACTCCTCCGTCCTCATCAAAAAGGCGCAGCAGCGCCTTTATTTCTACGGAGCCTCAAGAAAGCTCACCTGTCTCCCAGGATCCTGGTGAACTTTTACCGCTGTACCATTGAGAGCATACTCACCAACTGCATCTCTGTATGGTACGGCAGTTGCTGCGCTGCTGACCGCAAAGCACTCCAGCGGGTAGTAAAAACGGCGCAGCGCATCACAGGCACCGATTTACCCACCATCGAGGACATATACCACAAACGCTGCATGTGCAGGGCAAGAAACATCATCAAAGATGTTACCCACCCAAATCATAGACTTTTCAGCCTCTTACCATCTGGCAGGCGTTACAGGAGCCTCCGCTCCCGCACCAGCAGGCTTAGGAAAAGCTTTTTTCCTGAGGCGGTTATCCTGAC
This sequence comes from Pygocentrus nattereri, assembly GCF_015220715.1. Classification (NCBI taxonomy): domain Eukaryota; kingdom Metazoa; phylum Chordata; class Actinopteri; order Characiformes; family Serrasalmidae; genus Pygocentrus; species Pygocentrus nattereri. The sequence goes on along the minus strand of NC_051211.1, from coordinate 432,256 downwards.
GAACGCTACACAGTCACTTTAAAAAACTGCACTTCCAACACCTTCAGCACTGATGATATACTTCATTCATACAACTTTCATTTGTATTGCTGCTCCCTGATCTGTACAGTATCTATTACATCTACATGTCTATAACTGTATACGCATGTGTATATAATAACCTACATTCATATTACTGCATATCTCACTTTATGTATGTGTTATGTATATATGTATATTATATACTATATATTCAATATGTACATTCCTGTATATAAACATAATACACAGATAGATAGATACATATAACACTGCATATATAACACTATATTTTATATTGTATGTCTCATATTTTATATTACATATTTCACATTTCACTTATACACACATGTATATAACAGTTATATTTATGCACTGGTCACTGTTACCACCGCACTTTATGTAAATAATGTTATATATTGCACTTCTGGTTAGATGCTAACTACATTTCATTGGCCCTGTACTTGTACTCTGCACAATGACAATAAAGTTGAATCTAATCTAATCTAATCTAATCTAAATACCGGTTTAAGCCCTGGATAGACAGTCTGCTACAGCGCCACCCTGAGGCGGAGCAGAGCTGCAGCTCTAGGTAGTTAAGACCACCAGAGACAGAAGCTGATAAACAATCAGCTTCACTGAGTCTGGATTGGAGCGTCTGTTTTTCACAGACAGCATAGCATCATTTTCAGGGACCCCCAGAATGTCAGTTTTGAGACATTCATGGTGTTCAAGAGGTTAATTAGGGGGTCCCAGACCCCCCAGAACGCCCTGACTTTTGCATCCTGTATGAGGTTGAACTTTTTCCCCTGAACCAAGAACCCGCTCAGAACCTTTCTTTGTAAGAGGGTAGAGCCACACAGCGGTCATCGATCGGCGAGGTCGGCCTGGCTGATTCACAGGGAGATCTCCAGCGTGGAGGCGAGAGCGCCTGGTCGATAAGACTCCACACAGACGAGTGAGGAATGGACACGGGCAGTTTAACGGCCACGCTGAGCTTCCTGCAGCGCAGTCAAATCAGACATAATGAGGGAGAGCGCTGGATTAAAGCATGCAGCACCTCTGATTGTGAAACTAATCCTAATTAGGCCGGAGCGCGTCGGCAATTTGAGCTGCTATTTACAAACCGCTTTGTTCTCACAAGAGAGTTTATTGACAAAAACGTTCATGATTTGGTGCTTCATACAGAAATAATAATTAATCCCTGCAGAGAGAACCACAGACGGATCTGAGAGGATGGACGAGAGCTTTGATCAGGAGAGCGTCAGACTGGTGATGAAGCTCTCACAGCGCAGCGAGTTTCTCTGATGACGTATTACTTTCACTCCGGCTCGTGCCGATGCAACAGGTGTGTTCACATCCGCTACAGAGAGCACATTTCTCCACATGCTAATGCACAATTACCATGCCACTGCTGTTGGAGGAAAACCTTGTATCTCCAACTTTACAGCAGAAGGAAAAAACATACCTTACTTCAATGTAAGTCAGTGGAACCAGACGTCTTTCCAAGTCATTCTGGGACGTTTCTTTTGGTCCACTCATCATGAAATTTACACACAATGTAAAGAACAACAGGCATTTTTAAATTGACAAACACTGAAAAATGACAAACGGAGTTACAAGGTTTTGTTCCGACTAGATAGATAGATAGACAGATAGATAGAGAGACAGAGAGACAGAGAAAGACAGACAGAGACAGAGAGAGAGAGAAAGAGCGAGGAGAGAGAGACAGAGCGAGGAAAGAGAGACAGAGCGAGGAAAGAGAGAGAGAGAGACAGAGAGACAGAGAGAGAGAGTGAGAGAGACAGAGACAGAGAGAGAGACAGACAGAGAGAGACAGAGAGAGAGAGAGAGACAGAGAGAGAGACAGAGCAAGGGAGGGAGAGAGACAGAGACAGAGAGAGACAGAGAGACAGAGACAGAGAGAGTGAGAGGGAGAGAGAGAGACAGAGAGAGTGAGAGGGAGAGAGAGAGACAGAGCAAGGGAGGGAGAGAGACAGAGAGAGACAGAGAGAGAGAGACAGAGAGACAGAGCGAGGGAGGGAGAGAGACAGAGAGAGACTGACAGACAGAGAGAGACAGAGAGAGACAGAGAGACAGAGAGACAGAGCAAGGGAGGGAGAGAGAGAGAGAGACAGAGACAGAGAGACAGAGCGAGAGAGTGAGAGAGACAGAGACAGAGCGAGGGAGGGAGAGAGAGAGACAGAGAGAGACAGAAAAAGAGAGACAGAGCGAGAGAGTGAGAGAGAGAGAGAGACAGAGACAGAGACAGAGAGACAGAGAGAGTGAGAGAGAGAGAGAGAGACAGAGAGAGAGACAGAGACAGAGAGAGACAGAGACAGAGAGAGAGACAGAGTGAGGGAGAGAGAGAGACAGAGAGAGACAGAGAGAGACAGAGAAAGAGAGACAGAGCGAGGGAGGGAGAGAGAGACAGAGCGAGAGAGTGAGAGAGAGACAGAGAGACAGAGCGAGAGAGTGAGAGAGAGACAGAGAGACAGAGCGAGAGAGTGAGAGAGAGACAGAGCGAGGGAGGGAGAGAGCGAGGGAGGGAGAGAGAGAGGGAGGGAGAGAATGTCAGCTTTTGACATAATTTAAAAACTCTAGATGTTCTAGTTCTATGCAAAAGGTAACCAGATTTTCCAATTCATGTAAAAATAATATCAGAAACTCCACAAACAATTAATGTTACTCGGATTTCTTGTATTATGTTTTCCTGCCCAGATAAACAGCTATTAAATAGAATTTTCTCAGGTGCTTAAAACTTCAGAAAAACTACTACTGACTGCTATATTTAGTTTATTCTAATGTTATATTGTGTTATTAGCAAAGACATGGAGATTATGAGCTACAGTAAATAAGTTTTTACTGAAGTGTCCAGAACTGAGCAGATGAAATCAGTGTCGAGTCTTTGAGCTCGTTTTTAATCTACGTCTAATCTGCCAACCTCTCTCTGAATCTCCACAGCCAGCGTGAATCTGGGCGTTAAGCTCCGCCGAAGCTCCAGCAGCACCAGCACCAACAATCACGCCAGCATTTCAGCCGAAGAGCCGACGGATCGGAGTTCTTTTCTTTTTTCCATTTTCATTTCTGTGGTTTTATGTAACGAAAATATTTCTGCGTGATCATTTTCAGCCTCTCTTCATCTCTCAGAGCTAAGCAGGTTTCTGTCATTGTACCTTTAAGACTGATATGTAAATGACCACAGGTCTGATTGGCTCTCTCGTTCTAACAGTACTCCTAGTTGCAATGCTCCTTAGAACTTCAGCATGAATTGGCGGAGCTAAACTGCTCTACACATATAAAAAAACACAGTTCTTCATGTGTGTGGTTATTTTTCAAACCATGAGTTCTATAAAGAACCATTTCACACGAGTCTCCGATGTGGACGGAATGAAGAATGAAGGGTTTCAGCGTGACGGTCAGTCATTCGTGATCTGAGTGTCCGTTGGTCAGTTTAACACAGAATGTAGACGGACACACGAATCCAGCAGCTGCACATGGTGAGAGGCAGATGACGTGTATCTCAGCCCCTCTTCACAGGCTCATAACTCCGGATGTGAGTGTCGTATGGTCTTGTGATGAGATGGAATGGAAAGGGCAGCTCTACGGATTCAGGAAGGGTTTGAACTGGATTTCTGAGCTGGACCATCTCAGACACACACAGATACAGAGAGTTTGATGCAAGTTCATGGACACCAGACAGTCAGTGTCCATGTCTGGACTGTACAGACTGAGAGTGACCATTTGCAACAATAAGTGTGTTTACCTGCAAAGAAATACGCGAGCAGCGTCGCCACTAGACACAGCAAAACGCTTTTGGAGCGGTGCTGAAACCAAATACATTCTCAATGAAATGAAGAAATTAAACATACTCTTCCAGATTGAGCATGTTCATATTTACTTATGTAGACCTGGAGTTTCCCCGTTATCTGATTACTGTCTGACTCATGGAGACCTGGAGTTTCCCCATTATCTGATTACTGTCTGACTCCTGTAGACCTGGAGTTTCTCCATTATCTGATTACTGTCTGACTCCTGTAGACCTGGAGTTTCCCCATTATCTGATTACTGTCTGACTCATGGAGACCTGGAGTTTCTCCATTATCTGATTACTGTCTGACTCCTGTAGACCTGGAGTTTCCCCGTTATCTGATTACTGTCTGACTCCTGTAGACCTGGAGTTTCCCCATTATCTGATTACTGTCTAACTCCTGTAGACCTGGAGTTTCCCCATTATCTGATTATTGTCTGCCTCCTGTAGACCTGGAGTTTCCCCACTATCTGATTACTGTCTGACTCCTGTAGACCTGGAGTTTCCCCATTATCTGATTACTGTCTGACTCCTGTAGACCTGGAGTTTCCCCATTATCTGATTACTGTCTGACTCATGTAGACCTGGAGTTGCCCCATTATCTGATTACTGTCTGACTCCTGTAGACCTGGAGTTTCCCCATTATCTGATTACTGTCTAACTCCTGTAGACCTGGAGTTTCCCCATTATCTGATTACTGTCTGACTCATGTAGACCTGGAGTTTCCCCGTTATCTGATTACTGTCTGACTCCTGTAGACCTGGAGTTTCCCCGTTATCTGATTACTGTCTAACTCCTGTAGACCTGGAGTTTCCCCATTATCTGATTACTGTCTGACTCATGTAGACCTGGAGTTTTCCCATTATCTGATTACTGTCTGACTCATGTAGACCTGGAGTTTCCCCATTATCTGATTACTGTCTGACTCATGTAGACCTGGAGTTTCCCCATTATCTGATTACTGTCTGACTCATGTAGACCTGGAGTTTCTCCATTATCTGATTACTGTCTGACTCATGTAGACCTGGAGTTTCCCCATTATCTGATTACTGTCTGACTCATGTAGACCTGGAGTTTCCCCATTATCTGATTACTGTCTGACTCCTGTAGACCTGGAGTTTCCCCATTATCTGATTACTGTCTGACTCCTGTAGACCTGGAGTTTCCCCGTTATCTGATTACTGTCTAACTCCTGTAGACCTGGAGTTTCCCCACTATCTGATTACTGTCTGACTCATGTAGACCTGGAGTTTCCTCATTATCTGATTACTGTCTGACTCCTGTAGACCTGGAGTTTCCCCATTATCTGATTACTGTCTGACTCATGTAGACCTGGAGTTTCCCCATTATCTGATTACTGTCTGACTCATGTAGACCTGGAGTTTCCCCATTATCTGATTACTGTCTGACTCATGTAGACCTGGAGTTTCCCCATTATCTGATTACTGTCTGACTCATGTAGACCTGGAGTTTCCCCATTATCTGACCTGGAAACACACTCAGTGATTACATACCAGTCAAAGTCTTCAAGCAAGTGAGGAAAATTCAGATTTGCCTGACAGCCCTTTAAAATCGGGCAGCACTCTGAGCACAAATCCACATGAAGCACAGATTGGTGGCTTGAAGCGCTGCTCACTGTGCTCTGCCAGTTCCACAGCTTGTGCGAGTTCTGTCCTCTCCCATCTCACTCAGAGCTCGGTTCTAGACAAACGTTCAGCTGCGCAGTTCAGTCTGAACTGTAAAACTCTGAGGCACAATCGGCCCTCGGCGCATGACTCAGCCTCTGTTTAACAGAGCTGCAGGACGGAACCGGACAAATACGCTCCTCCTTTCCTGCTGATTCATGCTGAGTGCATGGCAGAACATTAGTGATGTTCCATTTTCATGGAGTGGACTGTTCTGGACGGAAGGCCCACAGAGCGAGAGGCACTGTAATTCAGCGGTAAAATGGAAACTGACTGACCTGCTGCGTTCAATTATCTTCCCAACATTGGTTCTACTCTCACAATCAGCTGGAGGAGGAGAACTGTGAGGGAGCGTGTGGAGAAAAGCCTGCAGGCTAGACTGCTGTTTACACAGCTGGACAAATCGGACTTGCTTTCTAAATCAGATTTATAGTCATACTTCGAGCTCATATCCAGCACTGTTTCTGTTTTTCCCCGTGACGTCCATTCAGGACATCCGTGTGCTAGATCATCTCTAAATGACCATTTTCAGTTTTCTCCATGTTTCACCTTAACAGGCTGTTTCTGTTACTGCGTCTTTAACACTGACACATGTAAATGAGCTCTGTTCTGACTGGCTGTGCTGCATTCAAAAAGCAGTCCAGGCTAAAACACTCCTTAGAGTTTCAGTACGAGGAAAGGTTGAGCGAGTGGAAGTATATTACTGTAGGCTGTATACCTATAAACAACACACACACACACACACGCGCACACACACACACACACTTTCCAAAGTATTCGGCCGTCTGGCTTCACACGCATATGAACTTGAGTGACATCCCGTTCTTAATGCATAGGGTTTAATATGATGTCGGCCCACCCTTTGCAGCTATAACAGCTTCAGCTCTTCTGCAAAGGCTTTCCACAAGGGTTAGGAGTGTTTATGAGAATTTCTGACCGTTCTTCCAGAAGCGCATTCATGAGGTCAGACACTGATGTTGGACGAGAAGGCCTGGCTCACAGTCTCCGCTCTAATTCATCCCAAAGGTGTTCTGTCGGGTTGAGGTCAGGACTCCACCAAACTTTACACTCGGCACAATGCAGTCAGACAAGTACCGTCTCCTGGCAACCGCCAAACCCAGACTCGTCCATCGGATTTCCAGACGGAGAAGCGTGATTGGTCACTCCAGAGAACTCGTCTCCACTGCTCTAGAGTCCAGTGGCGGCGCTTTACACCACTGCATTCCACGCTTTGCACTGCGCTTGATGATGTAAGGCTTGGATGCAGCTGCTCGGCCATGGAAACCCATTCCATGAAGCTCTCTACGCTGTTCTTGAGCTGATCTGAAGGCCACATGAAGTTTGGAGGTCTGTAGTGATTGACTCTGCAGAAAGTTGGTGACCTCTGAGCACTATGCTTTGTGCACTGGTGGGCAGTCATGTTGGAACAGGAAGGGGCCGTTCCCAAACTGTTCCCACAAAGTTGGGAGGGTGAAATTGTGAAATTGACCCATTCTTTCACTAATGTCTGTAGAAGCAGTCTGCAGGCCTAGGGGCTCGGCTTTATACACCTGTGGCCATGGAAGTGACTGGAACACCTGAATTCAATGATTTGGTTGAGTGACTGAATAAACACACACACACACACACACTAAAAAACTTTATGAAACACATTCCATATGGGTTGCAGCTCAATGTCAATAATAAAAATAAAAATGTATATTTAAAAAATAAACATTTTCTGTATGTGACTGCCTAATAAACACTGAACAGGGTGTTTACTAAGATGTGTGTTTGGCCCGTTTGCCTCAGACGACTCTGCCGCCGCCGTGTCTCATGTCGAGATGATGAGGGATGGAGTATGACATCTAATAGGATTCTCAGAAAATGAAATCTGACATCGTGTCTGTTAGGATACGATAATAAAATCTGATTTAATCCAGTCAGACTGGTACTACACATATTTCAGCTGCAGCACATTTATCGCTGCAGGACTCATAAACTGCTGAAGATCAAAGAACAAATATGTGAAATGAGACAATTGGCTTCATGTTAGGATTGAGATACAACATTAAACCAAGTGTTCTTATTATAGATGAATATCATTAGAATATCATTACTGCACTGCGGACGTTCTTCAAATCAAAGCTCCGGCGTTTGTTGAACATACAGGTTAATTGCACAATCGCATTTAATTACATAATCAAATTATAAAGGAAAGCAATACAAACAGATTCAGTTGATGAAACTCAATGTTTATTCCTATCACTCGGCGTAATTAATGCCTTTCATTAAGCAATTCCCAGGTGGCTGCTCAGGTGTTTTTTGTAGTATCCCAGGTGGTTGCTAGGGTGTTACTAAGAGCTTGCTAGGGCACTACTGGGAGGTTGCTATGGTATCTGTGGTGGTTGCTAGAGTGTTGCTAAATGGCTGTTTAAAGTGTTAGTTGTTAGTTGTGATGTCACAAAAACCAATACAATTACATATATCCACCCATTCAGTCTACAGCAATTTAGCCCCGCCCATTGAGCCTACAGCAGTTTAGCCCCGCCCATTCAGCATACAGCAGTTTAGCCCCGCCCGTTAAGCTTACAGCAGTTTGGCTCTGCCCATTCAGCCTACAGCCGTTTAGCCCCGCCCATCCAGCCTACAGCAGTTTAGCCCCGCCCATTCAGCCTACAGCAGTTTAGCCCCACCCATTCAGCCTACAGCAGTTTAGCCCCGCCCATTCCCAGTGAAGTTATAAGAGGTGTTTCAGCTTGGACTGCTTTTAGAATGAGACACAATACAGGACTTAAAATTACAGTAATAAAAACAGCCTGTTTAACACTAAAGGCCTAAAGTGAGGTTTCATTTTTATCATTTTATTATTTTTTGCATTCAAATCTTCAGCGTCCATCACCGCTTTCAAATCATTTCCTATTATTTCTGACAAAGTCGAAGCCTTGAGAGTTAAAGCTTCTTTCTAAAAGCCCATCTGAGCCGGTCAGTGAAGTGTGATTCAGTGCAAATGAATCATATGGATTTTCTTTTCTTTACCCAGTGATTTATTTTCTCCTTGAATGAGGAATTTAATAAATGGGTAGAAAATTGCAGCAACAAATCAAGCTCCTGTAACCGTCTCTAGAGCTACCCTCATTACGCTCATTCTATTTCCTCAGGAACCATTAAAAGAACACGCGGCCTTAGTTTCAGATGAGAGAACACGGAACCTGCTCTCTGAAGGTGCCACAGAGAAGAGCCTAAAGAAGTGGTTCTCAGACTGGACCACTACTCTCAGGAACCTTTCAGTGCAGGTGTCTTTACTCAGAAGATAAAAACACTTATGCTTCGGTTTGGAGTCTATTAGGGGAAAACGGGAAAAGACCCCCGGAGGAACATCTAAGGTGTTAGAAAGGCGGCGTCCTGTCAGATCAGTGTTACGGGCAGGCAGGGAGGCGCACCCACATGCAGAGAGGAGACCCCCTGAGAAAGGGTCTTAAGTGATGAACTGAGCTGATGGAGTGTGAACGTGATGCACGTTGGAGTCGAGGTGGAGACGCTGAAAGCAGCTCAAAGACTGAGATAGAAGAAAAGAAATAAAAGCTAATCAGAAAACAAAAACCTTCCTCTGTGACTCTGAGAGGACGGTCAGCTTTACGTTTCACTTGCTTGATCTCTGAGGAACAAACACTTTTGGCTTGGAGTCATTTCTTGTTTAATTCTTGGCTTTTAAGTAGTTTTGGGGCAACGTCTCTTTCGTTTTTCCAGCTCTCCTTTCTTTTCCTTTCCTTTCCTTTAAATGCCCAGCTGGGCTGTGCACCGTACCGGTCACCTTCTACTAAGGTGAGACAAAGGGCTGCCGTTTGCCACGGCCTTAAGTAGAGGAGACCACAGGTGTGCCAATTTGGGCCTAATCAGCCTGAGGGCTTCTGGGAATTGGAGTTCCCTGAACTTATGGCCCCTCACCGGCATCGCCCTCTGGTGGCACAGGCCGGGCCATTACAATTCCGGTGTGACTCCGAAACTGTCCGGTGTGGGCGGGGCAAGAGGCGCAGCCCTGTGATTGGCCCGTGGGAATGATTACTGTGGCATCACCCAAGATTAGCACCGCCCAGTTTACACAGAGAGGAGGTCTGGTCAGTGGAACGTCGCTCAGAGGGTGAATTAGTACATGATTAACTTAATCAGACAGTAAAGAAAGATTTAGGTTCTCTGGAGCTTTAAGTTATTTTATCTATTGCTAATAAAGCTCGGTTTATATATTACACTACGAAAAGAGAGGTTCTACTGGCAAGACAACATTTTTGCAGTGAAATGTTGCTCCTAGGCAACAAACAATCTGTCCTAAATTTAAACAATTTGTCCTAAATTTAAACAATCTGTCCTAAATTTAAATGATCTGTCCTAAATTTAAATGATCTGTCCTAAATTTAAACAATCTGTCCTAAATTTAAACAATCTGTCCTAAATTTAAATGATCTGTCCTAAATTTAAACAATCTATCCTAAATTTAAACAATCTGTCCTAAATTTAAACAATTTGTCCTAAATTTAAATGATCTGTCCTAAATTTAAACAATCTATCCTAAATTTAAACGATCTGTCCTAAATGTAAACAATCTATCCTAAATTTAAACAATCTGTCCTAAATTTAAACGGTCTAATTTAAACGATCTGTCCTAAATTTAATCGATCTGTCCTAAATTTAAACGATCTATCTTAAATTTAAACGATCTGTCCTAAATTTAAACAATCTGTCCTAAATTTAAACGATCTCTCCTAAATTTAAACAATCTGTCCTAAATTTAAACAATCTGTCCTAAATTTAAACGATCTCTCCTAAATTTAAACAATCTGTCCTAAATTTAAACGATCTCTCCTAAATTTAAACAATCCTAAATTTAAACGGTCTGTCCTAAATTTAAACGATCTGTCCTGAATTTAAACAATCTGTCCTAAATTTAAACGGTCTGTTCTAAATTTAAACGATCTGTCCTAAATTTAAACGATCTCTCCTAAATTTAAACGATCTCTCCTAAATTTAAACGGTCTCTCCTAAATTTAAACAATCCTAAATTTAAACGGTCTGTCCTAAATTTAAACGATCTGTCCTGAATTTAAACAATCTGTCCTAAATTTAAACGGTCTCTCCTAAATTTAAACAATCCTAAATTTAAACGGTCTGTCCTAAATTTAAACGATCTGTCCTGAATTTAAACGATCTGTCCTAAATTTAAACGGTCTGTCCTAAATTTAAACAATCTGTCCTAAATTTAAACGGTCTGTTCTAAATATAAACGATCTGTCCTAAATTTAAACGATCTCTCCTAAATTTAAACGATCTGTCCTAAATGTAAACAATCTATCCTAAATTTAAACAATCTGTCCTAAATTTAAACGGTCTAATTTAAACGATCTGTCCTAAATTTAAACGGTCTGTCCTAAATTTAAACGATCTGTCCTAAATTTAAACGATCTCTCCTAAATTTAAACGGTCTGTCCTAAATTTAAACGATCTGTCCTAAATTTAAACAATCTGTCCTAAATTTAAACGGTCTGTCCTAATGTAATTATAATTTATTCAATACAGATTATAATGACACTCCAACAGATGACCAATTACATTCCTTTCATTTCTATTAAAATTCATGAATTGCCCTTTCCCTGTAATTCCGAGTGTGTCATTGCCATGAAAATGGATTTGTTAACCTGAGGCAACACCATGCGCTGAGGGGTTAAAGAGCCATCCATTAGAAGGTCCTTTAGGTCCATTAGAAGGTCCTTTAGGGGGCCTTTATTTTAACTGAAACCCTCATTACTGCTTCTTTTAAGCGAACACGCTTAACGATCCACTGTAACCGTGTCCCACCCACGCTCACAATTACCCCCCCACCTCACCTTCTCCCTTTTGAGCCCTTTCAGATCTTCAATAGGAAGCTTCTTACAGCAGCTCAGCGACGCCACATTCACGCGCTGGAATGCGCTTCAATTATCTTCCCATCTCCCTCACAGTCATTCTCCGAGGATGAACCTGCTCCTCATTCCGGAGCGTCTAATTTTCTGGATGGCGAGAGCTGTTGATCAGGGCTGTCTGTAGAGGCTTTAAAGTGGCGAGGGACAGGCTCAGCCTCAGCTCCCTCATCAGCCTGAGGACTCTTCATTTGCACAGACGGAGGGCTGATAAAGAAGAGCCCCCCTCGGTGAAGTCTGTCTAATTTGCAGTGAGCCTGCAGTGGAGGAGATCGGACTCAGATCAGCCTGATTGCAGAGCTCTGTGGAAGATACAAATAAATAAATGTTCAGAGGGCCAGGCAGAAGCACAAGAGCAGTGTGGGACCCTCAGCGCCGTCTGGACCGTTCATTTCTATTAAACAGCGCCATCGTGAGCGTTGCATGTAAACTCTGATAGTATTGGGCATCTACATCTTGTGGTCAGCCTCTTGGCCAGACTAGGCACAGTTGTGTGGTTCACTTTTGGCTGACATGTGGACCAAATCTGGTACGGATGTGGCCACATCCAGCAACCAGGAGCGGTCTGCCCAAGTGCCATCAATCCATTCGGCAAGTGGGCCAGTTGAAAACGAATGACTGGCACCAGAATAAGTTTGCTAGACCGAGTCTGAAATCTAGTCAGCAGAACTGATACGTGTTGTTATGTACCTGTAAAATGTTACGATTACTTAACTTATTTTAAGACTTTTATTTGTTTTTCGGGACTTTAGTGTCTTATTCCATTTTACTCATTGTCAGCTTTATTTCTTGAGTTAAAGGCGAATTCCACCAATTTTCCAAAATTCATCCATAACTCAGTGTGTGAGGTGTAATCAGAGGTTCAGATGGTTTGGTGTGAGATGGTTCAGACGTCTTTCCAGTGGTGGTGATGGGAACCAGGCGTCGCCATGACTACAACACAGATATAGACACTTTATTTACCATCCAGAACCACCAGAGAACCCACACGAGTCTTCTGAGCTTATATGGAATGTTGATGATGGAAAACAGTGGAAAATCTGGAATAATGAGTTTTCTTTGGGGACTATTTTGCCGCACAGCGCCCTGCATGTCTCCCTCCACCATGAATGGAGTTGAAGTTCTCTAAACTCTCATAAAACAGCATCTCAGTCATCAGGCAGTGAATTCAGAACCAGTTCATGTAGGAACTTTCTGTAGGAGCTTTTAGAGGGACGTCTGGTTCCCATCACCACCACTGTGAGCAGCTCTGACTCTGGAACAGAGAATTTCACACCAAACCGCTCAGAACGACCGTTTAACCCGGCAGAAACAATAAAGCGTGTGGAATTCCCCTTCAACTCAGCAGGACGTGTGGTTCCTCAACACACGATATTCCATAAATAAAAGGACCCAGTGTAGTTGTCATGACGATAGTGATAGTTGTTCCCCTCCGGCGGCGAGGTGCTTTCACACAGACTCGTTTCAGCTTTAATGAACATGCTAATTGAGCACTAATTTCTTACCCTGTGCATTTTAAGCTAATGGATACGCTGTCAGACAGAACTTACACCCACTTTAACACCACGCCGTTCAGCCGGTACAGTTACAGTGACTTTTCAGACTGAAACAAGCTGTAAATATTCACGAATAAATGCTCAATTTGAGGAGCTTGATAACAAATTCACTACAAACAATTAACGTGGGGGGCTTCACACAAGCTTCAGCCGTATACCGTAAAGCAAATTTCAGTTAAATTCCAGTTAATTAACACACACTGCGGACCCAAACAAGATCGCCCGGGGGTTTCTTCTGCTGAAACACACTGAAATCACTCATAGAATATTTGGGGAATTCTGTTTGGAACGTCATCGAATATCTTTGAACGTGTGTTTGCTCTTGTTTAACACATACAGTGGGAGGGAGGTGTTTACCCACTCTTGTTTTTTTTAGTTTATATATTTCCAGTGCAGATATACACTTCAGATATACACATTTAATGCCTTTTAACTCTGTACTTATAAATATGGACAAACCAGAAGAAAAGTTGAGCATCGAACTTCATCGCTTTACTCTCTGAGAGCTGCAGGCTCCAGCGATGGAAAGCAGCGCTGATGCTTAGTGTTGTTTTACTTCCCTCCTTTGGACTTTCTTCAGAGAACTCGGAGAGAGGAGAGTGGCCTCTCTGTGATGTCTTCGGGGTATCTCAAATGCTAGAGAACGCTCCCGAGCAAGTCGAACGAGTTAGGAAGGAGCTTTTGAGAGAAATCATAGTTTATAAATGCTAAAACATTTTAAAATAAAAGAATACAATAATTTCCTGAACAGCAGAAAACACTTCAACACCGCTGGTATATTTTTAACAGCTTTTAAGAGATGCTCTGTTCATCAACCAATCAGCTCTCAGTATCAGTAACTCTACCCAATCAGCTCTCAGTATCAGTAACTCTACCCAATCAGCTCTCAGTATCAGTAACGCTACCCAATCAGCTCTCAGTATCAGTAACTCTACCCAATCAGCTCTCAGTATCAGTAACGCTACCCAATCAGCTCTCAGTATCAGTAACGCTACCCAATCAGCTCTCAGTAGCAGTAACTCTACCCAATCAGCTCTCAGTAGCAATAACTCTACCCAGTCAGCTCTCAGTATCAGTAATGCTACCCAATCAGCTCTCAGTATCATTAACTCTACCCAATCAGCTCTCAGTATCAGTAACGCTACCCAATCAGCTCTCAGTATCAGTAACGCTACCCAATCAGCTCTCAGTATCAGTAACTCTACCCAATCAGCTCTCAGTATCAGTAATGCTACCCAATCAGCTCTCAGTATCAGTAACTCTACCCAATCAGCTCTCAGTATCAGTAACGCTACCCAATCAGCTCTCAGTATCAGTAACGCTACCCAATCAGCTCTCAGTATCAGTAACGCTACCCAATCAGCTCTCAGTATCAGTAACTCTACCCAATCAGCTCTCAGTATCAGTAACGCTACCCAATCAGCTCTCAGTATCAGTAACTCTACCCAATCAGCTCTCAGTATCAGTAACGCTACCCAATCAGCTCTCAGTATCAGTAACTCTACCCAATCAGCTCTCAGTATCAGTAATGCTACCCAATCAGCTCTCAGTATCAGTAACGCTACCCAATCAGCTCTCAGTATCAGTAACGCTACCCAATCAGCTCTCAGTATCAGTAACGCTACCCAATCAGCTCTCAGTATCAGTAACTCTACCCAATCAGCTCTCAGTATCAGTAACGCTACCCAATCAGCTCTCAGTATCAGTAATGGTACCCAATCAGCTCTCAGTATCAGTAACACTACCCAATCAGCTCTCAGTATCAGTAACACTGACCAATCAGCTCTCAGTATCAGTAACACTACCCAATCAGCTCTCAGTATCAGTAACTCTACCCAATCAGCTCTCAGTATCAGTAACGCTACCCAATCAGCTCTCAGTATCAGTAACTCTACCCAATCAGCTCTCAGTATCAGTAATGCTACCCAATCAGCTCTCAGTATCAGTAACTCTACCCAATCAGCTCTCAGTATCAGTAACTCTACCCAATCAGCTCTCAGTATCAGTAACGCTACCCAATCAGCTCTCAGTATCAGTAACGCTACCCAATCAGCTCTCAGTATCAGTAACGCTACCCAATCAGCTCTCAGTATCAGTAACTCTACCCAATCAGCTCTCAGTATCAGTAATGCTACCCAATCAGCTCTCAGTATCAGTAACTCTACCCAATCAGCTCTCAGTATCAGTAACGCTACCCAATCAGCTCTCAGTATCAGTAACGCTACCCAATCAGCTCTCAGTATCAGTAACTCTACCCAATCAGCTCTCAGTATCAGTAACGCTACCCAATCAGCTCTCAGTATCAGTAACTCTACCCAATCAGCTCTCAGTATCAGTAATGGTACCCAATCAGCTCTCAGTATCAGTAACTCTACCCAATCAGCTCTCAGTATCAGTAATGGTACCCAATCAGCTCTCAGTATCAGTAACGCTACCCAATCAGCTCTCAGTATCAGTAACTCTACCCAATCAGCTCTCAGTATCAGTAACGCTACCCAATCAGCTCTCAGTATCAGTAACTCTACCCAATCAGCTCTCAGTATCAGTAACGCTACCCAATCAGCTCTCAGTATCAGTAATGGTACCCAATCAGCTCTCAGTATCAGTAACTCTACCCAATCAGCTCTCAGTATCAGTAACTCTAACCAATCAGCTCTCAGTAGCAGTAACTCTACCCAATCAGCTCTCAGTATCAGTAACGCTACCCAATCAGCTCTCAGTATCAGTAATGGTACCCAATCAGCTCTCAGTATCAGTAACTCTACCCAATCAGCTCTCAGTATCAGTAACTCTACCCAATCAGCTCTCAGTATCAGTAACGCTACCCAATCAGCTCTCAGTATCAGTAACGCTACCCAATCAGCTCTCAGTATCAGTAACTCTATCCAATCAGCTCTCAGTATCAGTAACTCTACCCAATCAGCTCTCAGTATCAGTAACTCTACCCAATCAGCTCTCAGTATCAGTAACTCTACCCAATCAGCTCTCAGTATCTGGGCTCGGGCTAGCTCATTAGCATGCTAACTTTAGCAGATATCTCTGCAACACGACACACAGAAGCTTTTTCCTCTGGGGTCTGGCGGTCCATGCAGTGCATCGTGGGCGTTCAGGCCCAGTGGGTGTGTTTGGTATCACGCCTGGCTGGTGGCCCCTGAGTCAGAGGCCGGTGTATGTTCTGGCCCGGTAGCTGTGTTTGTGAGCTGTAGGTTCTGGCCCGGTAGCTGTGTTTGTGAGCTGTAGGTTCTGGCCCGGTAGCTGTGTTTTTGAGCTGGTCTGAATGTGAGACTTGAAGAAGCACAAAACCTGCAATTTCATGGTGAGTCGAGCGGCGCAGCTCAGAGTAACTCAACTGCTCCGTATTTTCTGGAGAAGAGGGAGATGAGAGGAGAATGGAGGAGAGTGAAGAGAACGGTGGAGAGAGAGAACAACAGTGGAGAGAGAGAGAGGAGGATGGTGGAGAGAGAGGAGGACAGAGGAGAGAGAGAGAGAGGAGGATGGTGGAGAGAGGGGAGGACGGTGGAGAGAGAGAGAGGAGGACAGTGGAGAGAGAGAGAGGAGGACGGTGGAGAGAGAGGAGGATGGTGGAGAGAGAGAGAGGAGGACAGTGGAGAGAGAGAGAGGAGAACGGTGGAGAGAGAGGAGGATGGTGGACAGAGAGAGGAGGACGGTGGACAGAGAGAGGAGGATGGTGGACAGAGAGGAGGACGGTGGAGAGAGAGAGAGGAGGATGGTGGACAGAGAGAGGAGAGAGAGAGATGGAGAGAGAGAGAGAGAGAGAGAGAGAGAGAGAGATGAGGATGGTGGAGAGAGAGAGAGAGAAAGAGAGAGAGAGAGAGAGATGGAAAGCAGAACCTAAATGGAAAATAAACTGTATTGTTGTTGCCTCTGTGACTGTGCACTCGTTCTTCAGGGAACTAAAAGTGGTTATTCTATAGCCTCACTCTGAAGAACCCTCTGGGCAACTTTATTATAATTAACAAACTGTATTATTTTTATTATTATTATTATTATTATTATTACAAAATCTCTTTTTCATGTTTAGAAAAGAGATGTGTGAGTGAAGAACCTTATAAATAACCATAACGTTACAAAGATTCTATACCAGTTTAAGCTTTGTTCCTAGTACATTTACATTATGTGGAGGTTCTCTGAACTCGTGTGAGTGTGAAGCTGATTAAAGTTTAAAGAGCCTCTACAAGAGCGCACACGTCAAAGTCTCTGTATCTTTGTGATGATCCAGCTCAGAATTCCAGTTCAAACCCTTCCTGAATCCGTAGAGCCGCCCTTTCCATTCCATCTCATCATGAGATCATACAACACTCACATCCAGAGTTATGAGCCTGTGAAGAGGGGCTGAGATACACGTCACCTGCCTCTCACCGTGTGGAGCTGCTGGATTCGTGTGTCCGTCTACATTCTGTGTGAAACTGACCGACAGACACTCAGGAGATCACTAAGGACTGACCGTCACGCCGGAAACCCTTCATTCTTCATTCAGTCCACATCGGATACTCGTGTGAAACGGCGTCAGAGAGTTTCCAGCTGCTGAAGCTGCTGCAGCGGGTTTGTAAAGTAGTGATGAAGATAACGGAGCGTTTAGATATGAAACAGATGAGGATCCTGTTCTATGAAGAACCTTCAGAGGAGAGTTTAAGAAGAAATGGACAGATCAAGAAGGAACGAGCTCAGAACAGCATTACAGAAAAAAATCTGCAGGACGTTGGTCAAATAAATTACATTCAGAAGTGTTTTGCATAATCGTGTCTTATGGATGTGGCTTAATCTTGTGGCCCTAATCCTCCAAAAACATGTTTCCCCAAAGCACTACACGGTATAATGAGATACGGTTCTACAGGTCATGTTCCAAGTCATAGCTATGCACTCCAATTAGGCTTTGCATCTCTGAAGAAGAACGTCCATCCAGGGAGAAAGAAAATATCTTCGATATTACTGCTCACCTCAACTGACCAGTGGCCACTTTTAGCACATTTACCTTTTCAGATCCTTCAGCACTGTATCACTTACTTTATTGCGCATTGATTTATCAGTCTACTCAGGCTTTAGCAGAGCTCAGTAACGCTGAGATTAATAACTGATCACATTGATTTATCAGTCTACTCAGACTTTAGCAGAGCTCAGTAACACTGAGATTAATAACTGATCACATTGATTTATCAGTCTACTCAGACTTTAGCAGAGCTCAGTAACACTGAGATTAATAACTGATCACATTGATTTATCAGTCTACTCAGGCTTTAGCAGAGCTCAGTAACGCTGAGATTAATAACTGATCACATTGATTTATCAGTCTACTCAGGCTTTAGCAGAGCTCAGTAACGCTGATATTAATAACTGATCACATTGATTTATCAGTCTACTCAGGCTTTAGCAGAGCTCAGTAACGCTGAGATTAATAACCGATCACATTGATTTATCAGTCTACTCAGGCTTTAGCAGAGCTCAGTAACGCTGAGATTAATAACCGATCACATTGATTTATCAGTCTACTCAGGCTTTAGCAGAGCTCAGTAACGCTGATATTAATAACTGATCACATTGATTTATCAGTCTACTCAGGCTTTAGCAGAGCTCAGTAACGCTGAGATTAATAACTGATCTCATTGATTTATCAGTCTACTCAGGCTTTATCAGAGCTCAGTAACGCTGAGATTAATAACTGATCTCATTGATTTATCAGTCTACTCAGGCTTTAGCAGAGCTCAGTAACGCTGAGATTAATAACTGATCACATTGATTTATCAGTCTACTCAGGCTTTAGCAGAGCTCAGTAACACTGAGATTAATAACCGATCACATTGATTTATCAGTCTACTCAGGCTCTAGCAGAGCTCAGTAACACTGAGATTAATAACCGATCACATTGATTTATCAGTCTACTCAGGCTTTATCAGAGCTCAGTAACACTGAGATTAATAACCGATCACATTGATTTATCAGTCTACTCAGGCTTTAGCAGAGATCAGTAACGCTGAGATTAATAACCGATCACATTGATTTATCAGTCTACTCAGGCTTTAGCAGAGCTCAGTAACACTGAGATTAATAACCGATCACATTGATTTATCAGTCTACTCAGGCTTTAGCAGAGCTCAGTAACGCTGAGATTAATAACCGATCACATTGATTTATCAGTCTACTCAGGCTTTAGCAGAGCTCAGTAACGCTGAGATTAATAACCGTCGACTACAGCAACCTGAGGACTGTCCTCTCCAAGTATCATCAGCATGTGAGTTTTCCGATGAGGGACAGAAACATATCCGGCCAAGTCTACAGCAACATGAATGGGGCCTACAGGGCCGTTTCTCCACCCGGCATACAGGCAACTCCTCAAGCAAGCGCTTCCAGTGAGTAAGACTATCAAAGTGTGGAATGGAGTAACTGATCTAGTGCTTCTGGACTGCTTTGACAGTACAGACTGGTATGCATTCAGAACTGCTGCTGTGCGAGTGGACGGTACTGTTGATCTAGAGGACTAAACCTCTGGGGTCACCAGCTACCTAATTTGAGAAGTGAACATTTTGAGTCACATATTTTAGCAGCAATGCAGTTTAACAAGAGAAGAAATAGACTCATATTGAGTTTGTGTGCATGGAAGTCCTCACCTCAACCTGTTAGAACACCTTTGGGATGAATTAGAGCGGAGACTGCGAGCCAGGCTTCTCGTCCAACATCAGTGTCTGACCTCAAAAATGTCCTAACTGGACTCCCAAACAAGGCAAACAGCTTCAGCTGATTCAGAATGCAGCTGCCAGAGTCTCACCCCCCCCCCCCCCCCCCACCTCTAGCTCTGTTTAAACACTATTAGTGTTTCTAGCCCTTCTTAGTGTTTGTTTAGAAACAAACTGTCTAACTTAAACTTAATAACCTCTCAGCTGCATCAAGCTCCTCTGTTAAAAATCTTGGTGTCGTGATGGACGCTGATCTGTCCATCAACGCACATATAACTAATCACTAGAACAGCCGTCCTGCATCTCCGCAATATTGCTAAATTAAGAAATTCATTATCTCTACAGGATGCAGAAAAGCTAGTTCATGCATTTATCACTTCAAGGCTAGATTATTGTAATGCCCTGCTGTCTGGATGTCACAGCAAAAGCCTTAACAAACTTCAGCTGGTCCAGAACGCTGCAGCCAGAGTCTCACAGGAACCAGAAAGTTTGACCAGGTCAGCCCAGTTTTATCAGCCCTGCACTGGTTACCAGTTAAATTTCACATTGATTATAAAATTCTATTACTGACCTATAAAGCTCTAAACAGACTCGCCCCTCAGTACCTGAGTGAGCTCCTCTCCCACTATGAACCATCACGCCTACTTAGATCACAAGGTGCTGCTCACTACTGGTACCTAGAACTAATAAAGCTCCATCAGGGGGTGGAGCTTCTCATACAGAGCCCCCCAGCTCTGGAATAACCTTCCTGTTAATGTTCGGGACTCAGACTCAGCCTCAGTCTTTAAGTCTAGGCTAAAAACTCACTTGTACAGTGGAGCCTTTGGTGATTAGTCTCCCTGTCAGATCTGGACCTGCTGGAGTCTCCACTGCTCTGTTATACTGTAATCTGTGGTCAGCCACTCTTTACAGAACTGACTCCGTGGTCAGTCACTCTTTACAGAACTGACTCTGTGGTCAGTCACTCTTTACAGAACTGACTCTGTGGTCAGTCACTCTTTACAGAACTGACTCTGTGGTCAGCCACTCTTTACAGAACTGACTGCGTCTTTCTCTGCCGAGCTGATCAGCTGCCCATCCTGTGCGTCTGATGCTGCTGCCTCTTCTGCCTTGATCAGGCGTCACTGCTCACCAGCCTTCTGGAATGGCTTGACCACCACTGAGCTTCTTGCTGTACAGCGCTGTGCAGTCTCAGATGCTCCTCACCCTCAGATGCTCCTCACCCTCAGATGCTCCTCACCCTCAGATCTTTTCTTTTCTCACTTCATACTAACAATGTTTGCTGTCCGTTGTCGACCGTAGGAGGATGGGTTCCCCTTCTGAGTCTTGGTTCCTCTCATGGTTTCTTCCTCTTTTAGGGAGTTTCTCCTTGCCACCGTCGCCGCTGGCGACGCTCATGGGGGCTCGGACCCCGATTTCCTTTTTTCTTTTCTCTCTGTAATACTGATGGTCCTGTAAAGCTGCTTTGTGACTAAATCTGTTGTAAAAAGCGCTACATAAATAAATGTTGCTCTGCTTTGCTTCTCCTCTAACATCATTTCATTTTTAATTAGATGTTTAATTTTTTTTATTCTTTCAATGTAAAATCTATTGTTTAATCATGTATAACTACATTTTTAATCCTACTCTACTTTGTTACTTGTTCATTTTTAATTAGAGTTTTCTTTGTATTTCATCATTTGGAAAGCACTTTAAATGGCACAGGGTATAAACGGTGCTCTATAAATATGAAATCGACTTGCCTCGCCTTACTTTCTGGGCTCTTTTTCTTAATATAAGCATTTCATACTTTTTCTAGTTTTTGTGAATGGCTTTTTACAGTGTGCTTCCAGAGCCCTCGTGAAGATATTGCCCTTTATGTGGTGTCAGTGCTAAATACCATCGGACCATAATCTCCTGAAGATTAACAAGGTCAACCCCATCCTGATGTTCCACCCAGCAGGGTGTGCAGTAGTGCAGACTCTCCATCTCCACTAATTTCCTACTCAGCAGGAACCTCCTCTCTCAGGTTGCTGCCCTGGCCGAGCCCAACTTCCCCCACCTTTAAAATGAAGGTTATCAAAAAGGGCTCCGCATGGTTCCAGTTCACAGAACCTCGAAGCTGCACTGTGAGCCTCCAACACAAAAAATAGCTGTGAGAATATCGACAATCAAGTGGCAAATATTCATGCCGATAGCTACAGTTTTAAAAATGACCCTATTCACCTGCAGTGTGTCACCTTAAATGATTTTCCTAGAGCTGTGCATCCAAACTAAGAACCCTTTAGGAACCTCCATTTTCAGGAGTGATGAATTCTGTTAACACACAAGAGAGAAGAGCTCCTACAGAGCTCTGTCGCTTCACACCCTCAGGCCTCCAATTCATTCTCCATCTCTATCACAGCTGTGGTCAAGGACAGGTCATTCACTCCTGATTACGAGTTCTCGTGTAGGAGAAGGAGGAGGTTCAGGTGAGAATTGTAAGCTGTGTGACTCATGAAGAGTAGATGATGTAGTTTGGTGCCGTGTGAATGGACTTGAATTACTTTATTATTTTATGTCATACACATCCCACCTTCAAATCATGCTGGAGCAGCATGAGAAATAAAACTAAAAACTGATTTGGGCGTCTCCAGTACAACTGCGAGATATTTTATATCTTATTAGTTTCACATTTTTCTCGTGAACGTACGCCCATTCTGAAACCGATGCCTTCAACACACTGTAGGAATGTGGTACGGTTTTTAAAAACATCTTAAACAGGTGATGTAATCACACCAGGCTGTAAAAGGAGCATCCAGTAAAGCCGAAACTTTTACAGGTGAGGATGGCTCAAAGCTCAACACTTTGCCTTGAAATGCAGCAGCAAATAATTCAACTGTTTGAGCCGTTACAAGCGACTGCATGGATTTTAGCTGTTTCTACCTTTACAGTGCAGAATAACATTAATGAATGTCAACAAACACCGTAAATCTCTGCACCCACAAAATTAAGGCTGCACTATGTACAGTGAATGTCATGTATCAACAATGTCCAGAAATACCGCCTACTTCTCTGGCTTAAGCTCATCTGAAATGGACGAATGCTCAGTGGAAACATGTACTGTGGTCTGACGAGCGAAGCTTTCAGATTGTTTATGGAAATAATGATATATATAATATAATATATTGTATTCTTGGGTCCAAAGATGAAAAGGACCATTCTATCTGTTACCAGTGTAAAGTTCTAAATCCAGCATCTTTAATGGTGTCCAGGGGCCGGAGGGGGTAAGAGTGGGTAACCTACTACTATGTGAAAGCTCCATTAACACTGAATACATTTTGTATGAAAAGATGCCGCCTTTTAGACCCTGTCTGTTTAAGGAACATCCAGGTTTATTATAACATGAACCGTAAAGAATCATTCTGCAGGTGTTACAGCAGCACAGCTGTTTAGACAGAGAATGCAGAATCTACACTGTTCATCAAATAAACAAACGCCACTCAGCTCCGCCCTCTAAAGACATCATTAACAACCATCAAATAAACAAACACCGCTAAGCTCCGCCCTCTAAAGACATCATTAACTACCATCAAATAAACAAACGTCGCTTAGCCCCGCCCTCTAAAGACATCATTAACGACCATCAAATAAACAAACGGCGCTCAGCTCCGCCCTCTAAAGACGTCATTAACGACCATCAAATAAACAAACGTCGCTCAGCTCCGCCCTCTAAAGACGTCATTAACGACCATCAAATAAACAAACGCCGCTCAGCTCCGCCCTCTAAAGACGTCATTAACGACCATCAAATAAACAAACGCCCCTCAGCTCCGCCCTCTAAAGACGTCATTAACAACCATCAAATAAACAAACGCCGCTCAGCTCCGCCCTCTAAAGACGTCATTAACAACCATCAAATAAACAAACACCGCTAAGCTCCGCCCTCTAAAGACATCATTAACTACCATCAAATAAACAAACGTCGCTTAGCTCCGCCCTCTAAAGGCGTCAATAACAACCATCAAATAAACAAACGCCGCTCAGCTCCGCCCTCTAAAGACGTCATTAACAACCATCAAATAAACAAACGGGGCTCAGCTCCGCCCTCTAAAGACGTCATTAACGACCATCAAATAAATAAACGGCGCTCGGCTCCGCCCTCTAAAGACATCATTAACAACCATCAGATAAACAAATGCCACTCAGCTCCACCCTCTACAGACGTCATTAACGACCATCAAATAAACAAACACCACTCAGCTCCGCCCTCTAAAGACGTCATTAACAACCATCAAATAAACAAACGCTGCTCAGCTCCGCCCTCTATAGACGTCATTAACAACCATCAAATAAACAAAGGCCGCTTAGCTCCGCCCTCTAAAGACGTCATTAACAACCATCAAATAAACAAACGCCGCTCAGCTCCACCCTCTAAAGACGTCATTAACAACCATCAAATAAACAAACGCCGCTCAGCTCCGCCCTCTAAAGACGTCATTAACAACCATCTAATAAACAAACGCCGCTCAGCTCCGCCCTCTAAAAGGCGTCATAATCAACCATCTAATAAACAAACGCCGCTCAGCTCCGCCCTCTAAAGATGTCATTAACGACCATCAAATAAACAAACGCCGCTCGGCTCCGCCCTCTAAAGACGTCATTAACGACCATCAAATAAACAAACGTCGCTCAGCTCCGCCCTCTAAAGACATCATTAACAACCATCAAATAAACAAACGCCGCTCAGCTCCGCCCTCTAAAGACATCATTAACAACCATCAAATAAACAAACGCCGCTCAGCTCCGCCCTCTAAAGACGTCATTAACGACCATCAAATAAACAAACGCCGCTCAGCTCCGCCCTCTAAAGACGTCATTAACGACCATCAAATAAACAAACGCCGCTCGGCTCCGCCCTCTAAAGACATCATTAACAACCATGAAATAAACAAACGCCGCTCAGCTCCGCCCTCTATAGACGTCATTAACAACCATCAAATAAACAAACGCCGCTCAGCTCCGCCCTCTAAAGACTTCATTAACGACCATCAAATAAACAAACGCCTCTCAGCTCCGCCCTCTAAAGACGTCATTAACGACCATCAAATAAACAAACGCCGCTCAGCTCCGCCCTCTAAAGACATCATTAACAACCATCAAGTAAACAAACGCCGCTCAGCTCTGCCCTCTAAAGACGTCATTAACGACCATCAAATAAACAAACGCCGCTCAGCTCCGCCCTCTAAAGACGTCATTAACGACCATCAAATAAACAAACGCCGCTCAGCCCCGCCCTCTAAAGACGTCATTAACAGTTTTTTTTCTTGCCTGTTTTAAAGTCTTTTCCCGTTTTGTCTGCAATATTAATCTGATATGCAGAATTATTCATGCGAAAGGCTTTAATTGTGATTAATATGATGATTAAGCAGAAATGTGGATGTGCTGTTAAAACTGTTGCTGCATAAATAATAAATTCATTAATAATTAGCCGGTAATAAGCATCATATTAAACATGTTTATCTTGGTTTTAATCACTTTTCCATAACTGACAACTGTTTACATTCGCCTGCAAAAGTTTGGGCACCCCGGTTAAAGTCTATGGCTCTATGCTGAACAACGAACACTTGAAAGGTTCTCTGCATGGTGAAAAGGTTCTTCAGACTGATGGAGAATGTGATGTACATGGTTCTAAACAGCACCACAAAGGGCTTTGCTATGGTTCTGATGTCAAGGATGTAAAAACAGCAGAACCCTGTTTGGTGTTACACAAAACCATTTTTCAAAAAGGCTCAATCTCAAGAACCACTTCACCATGCAGAGAACCCTTTAAGCAGGCAAATGGCTCTTTGAGTGTGCATGGTTCTACCTAGAACCGCTGTGTTTACTAAACCCTTCACAGTTACTGTTTATTTACTGAATTCTTCATAAACCCTGCGGCTTTGTGGCACATTTCATATTTTCTCTTGTTTTGTCCAACAAGAGCCGTCAGTTCACTTCCAGTCACCTCATTAGACGGGGGTGTTCAGACTGACCGTTTAAGGGGAACTCCACCCAATTCCCTAAATACGTAGGCTCTTTCCAGTGGTGGTGATGGGAACCAGGCGTCTCCATGACGACAACACAGATATAGACACTTTATTTACCATCCAGAACCACCAGAGAACCTACACGAGTCTTCTGAGCTTATATGGAATGTCGATGATGGAAAACAGTGGAAAATCTGGAATAATGAGTTTTCTTTGGGGACTATTTTGCCGCACAGCGCCCTGCATGTCTCCCTCCACCATGAATGGAGTTGAAGTTCTCTAAACTCTCATAAAACAGCGTCTCAGTCATCAGGCAGTGAATTCAGAACCAGTTCATGTAGGAACTTTCTGTAGGAGCTTTTAGAGTCTGGTTCCTATCACCACCACTGTGAGCGGCTCTGACTCTGTAAGTTTATCTAGAACCGAGCGTTTCACACCAAACCGCTCAGAACCGCTCTGATTACATTTCAACCAGTTAATCACACAGAAATGTTGAAGGATCTCAACCTAAATTCTTTAGAAAGAATAGTTCTTAAGGGTTCTTCAGTAAGGGGATCGCTCTGTAGAGCCATTTCATGTTTAAATGAATGGTGAAATGGTTCTTCAGATTGATAGAAAATGTGTCGTAAATGGTTCTACTGAGCACTCAAGACATTCACATTGTAACAGCAGAAGAACCCTGTGTGGTGCAACATCTCCATCAGTCTGAAGAACCATTTCAACATGCAGACATTTCAGGACAGAACCCGTGGTTCTAGACACATCCGTTGCCTTTACTAAAGAACCTTTGACGAACCATCTCTTCTAGGAGCGCAGCCTGCGAGCAGGTGGAGCGCGCGTACCTGACCACCCCGTACATCACGAGGATGTTGCCGAGGAGTCCCACCACGCAGATGACGGAGTAGAGCGCGGTGATGGAGATGGCGATGACGATCCCCGCGGGGCTCCGCACCGGGTTCTGCTCGGTGTAGTTGCGCGCGTCCGGCACGAAGCCCATCACGTCGTCCGGGAAGGTGACGTTGAACGGGATCACGGAGTACAGGTCGGCCAGCTCGGCCGCTCCGGGCGCGGCGGACGGCTCCATGCTCGCTGCTCGCGCGCTGCGCTGATCGGAAAGTTAACAGGGCACGTTCCGAGCCCGCGCGCTCTCAGCCGCGCAGCGCCCAATCCACCGGTTACAAACTCCACACGCGGCGCGCACGAGCCTCCCAGCAGCCGAGCGGACGGTCTGAGCGTCTACTGCGCGCGCGCTCCTCGCTATCCCCGAGAAGGTCTGGTCACCCGCCTTCGCCCCACCCCTCTCACCCCCGCCCCCCTCACTGCCCCGCTCTTCTTTGGAGGGAAAAACGACGTCAGAGCTGGGCGGCTCGGAACCTGCGCGCGCACACGGTTCTGCTGTAGAACTCAGTTCGTCCAAAACGGACCTGTAAAAACGACTGATTACGCACAAATGATCACCTACTAGCTTCACATTTCAACACTAGACTCATCTATAATCCATAATCTATAATCCATAATCTATAATCCATAATCTATAATCAGGTGAAATGCTGAGTCCGTGTTTTGACGCTGCTGTCCTTCCACTGAAGCCCGTTTCACTTGGAAAACATACCCAGCACTGCAGTAACACTGACGTGGTGCTGGTGTGTTAGTGTGTGCTGTGCTGGTGCGAGTGGATCAGACACAGCAGTGCTGCTGGAGTTTTTAAACACTGTGTCCACTCACTGTCCACTCTATTAGACACTCCTACCTTGTAGGGTCCACCTTGTGAAGTCAGAGACGACAGCTCATCTGCTGCTGCGCAGTTTGTGTTGGTCATCCTCTAGTCCTTCATCGGTGGTCACAGGACGCTGCCCACAGGACGCTGCTGGCTGGATATTTTTGGTTGGTGGACTATTCTCAGCCCAGCAGTGACACAGGTGTTTAAAACTCCGGGTGCGCTGCTGAGTCTGGTCAGAATGTTATGCCTGATCGGTGAATGTTGTGATAATCACCGCTTAATATCTAGAATTAATGATTATTCCTCAATATAATCAGTGACCGTGTAATACTGACTCGCTGTTTCACTGCAGCGCTCACTGCTATTGAAGCTGACACGTGTGTCATTCTATCCCCTTGGCTGGGGAGTGATCCACACTGGCCGGCAGATGAACATCAGCTGCATGGTGTCCTCTCCACTGGGCGCCGGGGAGAAGAGATTGAAACGCTCTCAACACGGGTGCTGAGCCTAATCCACTCACACCACTGCTGCACTCAGAGAGGGGCATCGCCCCATCATACCCACTCAGGGGTGGTCCTGGTCCTTTCATAGATGGGGTTGTTAAGTGACCCTTATTAGTCCCCCAGTGGGGAAATTTCACCGCTGCATTTGACCCATCTGTGCAGTGAAACACCACAAACACACGCACACACACACACACACACACACACACACACACACACACACACTTGCCCGGAGCAGTGGGCAGCCCTGTCCACGGTGCCCGGGGAGCAGTTGGGGGTCAGGTGTCTTGCTCAAGGACACCTCAGTCACGTACTGTTGGCTCTGGGGATCGAACCAGCGACCTTCCGGTCACAGGGCCGGTTCCTTTGACATATCAAGCCATCAGTAGGAAATGACTGGCCTTACAGACAGACCAATCGCGGACCGCAGAGCTTTCCAACATTCTGAAGCACTGACCAAAACGACTGTAAAGATGAGTCTAAAGATGATCTTACACCATCTAGGGTTACCTCATATAACGGTAGTGGATGGAAACACAGCGTCATTCCCAGTTTGTTCTAACATTTGGGAAATGGTTGAATGAAAAACAGCCACTGACTGCAAGTGTACCTGTACGGTGGTGTTTCCGATAAAATGGCCAGTGAGCATAGGTGGAGGGAGGGGTGGAGGGGGGTTCGGTGTCCGACTGCTTTCGCCTGTGAGACGCCCGGGAGCTGCTCTGGAAGTTAATCTGAAAATGTGATTTAACAGAAAAACTGAAATTCAGTTTCAGATATTTTCATCTCTCACAAACCTTCAGATTGGATTTCAGTTCAGACTCCAGCCTCATGTGGCGTCAAGGATCAAAATAACATGAAATAAAATTAGTTTCTAACAGCTTGAGTCTGACGCCATGACCGAGGTATTCTGACCATTTAAAAACCTTCTTTGAGAATTTGAGATTTTTGAGAATTTGAGATTTTTGAGAATTTGAGATTTTTGAGAATTTGAGATTTTTGGGAATTTGAGATTTTTGGGAATTTGAACTGAAATGTTCTTTGAAAACTGAAATTTGAAACTGAGAATCTTGAAGAATTTGCCTACTTTCCACACCTCACTTGACTCCATCAGTATTATTGCAGGCCACGTTGTCACTGTCCAGAAAAAACCCAAACAGCTTCATTTCTGTTGATCTGGATTTTCACATCGTGTGAATGTTTGAACCCAAATGCTTCAGAATGGCCTGGAATAAAAGCTCCTTACATGAACTTGCGCTGAAAGCGCGTCTGTGTCCTCTGCTGTAACGTGACCGTTTTGGAGATCCTTGTGTTTCTTTGGTCAGCGGTGGTCATCATGCTCGTCATGTCTCTGCTCCCGGTTTATTGTGTGACATATAGGAATGAATGTCTCTCCAGTGAAGCAGCTGAATGGATCTGCTCTGCTTCGCTGCACTGCAGCGTCTCCTGAGGCGGCTTCAGCTTCATTAAACGCCGGCGTTCAGGAGCGGAATTCTCCTGCTGACGAGGCTACAGACAGGAGAATTCACCTGCAGGGGCAAAACGCAGGAAAGGTCATTTGGGGTCAAAGCTTCTGCAGGCTGTCCAGGTGAAACGAACAGGAGCAGAGACTAAAGAAATCACTGGACGACAAAGCGGCCCACGCTGTACAGTCCACTCACTACCCGCTGGGCCAGACAAGCATTAAAACCATTTCAGAGCATTTTTCTCAGCTTCACTTGGTGAACAATCACAGCTTTAGACCTCATAGATCCCCGAATCAAATAAACCCATATAATAAAAAGCTCCGCTCTGCTTCTCTCTGTTAAACTTGTTCTAAATTCCCCCGAAATCCAGTGTGTGAGGTGTAATCAGAGGTTC
>NC_051211.1:380000-397500 GCF_015220715.1 Pygocentrus nattereri | reverse complement strand
TTTTCTCTTCTCACATTCTCTCCTCCTTTCCTCTTCTCACATTCTCTCCTCCTTTCCTCTTCTCACATTCTCTACTCCTTTCCTCTTCTCACATTCTCTCCTCCTTTTCTCTTCTCACATTCTCTCCTCCTTTTTCCTCTTCTCACATTCTCTCCTCCTTTTTCCTCTTCTCACATTCTCTCCTCCTTTCCTCTTCTCACATTCTCTCCTCCTTTCCTCTTCTCACATTCTCTCCTCCTTTCCTCTTCTCACATTCTCTCCTCCTTTTCTCTTCTCACATTCTCTCCTCCTTTCCTCTTCTCACATTCTCTCCTCCTTTTCTCTTCTCACATTCTCTCCTCCTTTCCTCTTCTCACATTCTCTCCTCCTTTTCTCTTTTCACATTCTCTCCTCCTTTTCTCTTCTCACATTCTCTCCTCCTTTCCTCTTCTCACATTCTCTACTCCTTTTTCCTCTTCTCACATTCTCTCCTCCTTTTCTCTTCTCACATTCTCTCCTCCTTTCCTCTTCTCACATTCTCTCCTCCTTTCCTCTTCTCACATTCTCTCCTCCTTTTCTCTTCTCACATTCTCTCCTCCTTTTTCCTCTTCTCACATTCTCTCCTCCTTTCCTCTTCTCACATTCTCTCCTCCTTTTCTCTTCTCACATTCTCTCCTCCTTTCCTCTTCTCACATTCTCTCCTCCTTTCCTCTTCTCACATTCTCTCCTCCTTTTCTCTTCTCACATTCTCTCCTCCTTTCCTCTTCTCACATTCTCTCCTCCTTTCCTCTTCTCACATTCTCTCCTCCTTTCCTCTTCTCACATTCTCTCCTCCTTTTCTCTTCTCACATTCTCTCCTCCTTTTCTCTTCTCACATTCTCTCCTCCTTTCCTCTTCTCACATTCTCTCCTCCTTTTCTCTTCTCACATTCTCTCCTCCTTTTCTCTTCTCACATTCTCTCCTCCTTTCCTCTTCTCACATTCTCTCCTCCTGTTCTCTTTTCACATTCTCTCCTCCTTTTCTCTTCTCACATTCTCTCCTCCTTTCCTCTTCTCACATTCTCTACTCCTTTTTCCTCTTCTCACATTCTCTCCTCCTTTTCTCTTCTCACATTCTCTCCTCCTTTCCTCTTCTCACATTCTCTACTCCTTTTTCCTCTTCTCACATTCTCTACTCCTTTTTCCTCTTCTCACATTCTCTCCTCCTTTTCTCTTCTCACATTCTCTCCTCCTTTCCTCTTCTCACATTCTCTCCTCCTTTCCTCTTCTCACATTCTCTCCTCCTTTCCTCTTCTCACATTCTCTACTCCTTTTTCCTCTTCTCACATTCTCTACTCCTTTTTCCTCTTCTCACATTCTCTCCTCCTCTTTTCTCTTCTCACATTCTCTCCTCCTCTTTTCTCTTCTCACATTCTCTACTCCTTTTTCCTCTTCTCACATTCTCTCCTCCTTTTCTCTTCTCACATTCTCTCCTCCTTTCCTCTTCTCACATTCTCTCCTCCTTTCCTCTTCTCACATTCTCTACTCCTTTTTCCTCTTCTCACATTCTCTACTCCTTTTTCCTCTTCTCACATTCTCTCCTCCTTTTCTCTTCTCACATTCTCTCCTCCTTTCCTCTTCTCACATTCTCTCCTCCTTTCCTCTTCTCACATTCTCTACTCCTTTCCTCTTCTCACATTCTCTCCTCCTTTTCTCTTCTCACATTCTCTCCTCCTTTTTCCTCTTCTCACATTCTCTCCTCCTTTTTCCTCTTCTCACATTCTCTCCTCCTTTCCTCTTCTCACATTCTCTCCTCCTTTCCTCTTCTCACATTCTCTCCTCCTTTCCTCTTCTCACATTCTCTCCTCCTTTTCTCTTCTCACATTCTCTCCTCCTTTCCTCTTCTCACATTCTCTCCTCCTTTTCTCTTCTCACATTCTCTCCTCCTTTCCTCTTCTCACATTCTCTCCTCCTTTTCTCTTTTCACATTCTCTCCTCCTTTTCTCTTCTCACATTCTCTCCTCCTTTCCTCTTCTCACATTCTCTACTCCTTTTTCCTCTTCTCACATTCTCTCCTCCTTTTCTCTTCTCACATTCTCTCCTCCTTTCCTCTTCTCACATTCTCTCCTCCTTTCCTCTTCTCACATTCTCTCCTCCTTTTCTCTTCTCACATTCTCTCCTCCTTTTTCCTCTTCTCACATTCTCTCCTCCTTTCCTCTTCTCACATTCTCTCCTCCTTTTCTCTTCTCACATTCTCTCCTCCTTTCCTCTTCTCACATTCTCTCCTCCTTTCCTCTTCTCACATTCTCTCCTCCTTTTCTCTTCTCACATTCTCTCCTCCTTTCCTCTTCTCACATTCTCTCCTCCTTTTTCCTCTTCTCACATTCTCTCCTCCTTTTCTCTTCTCACATTCTCTCCTCCTTTCCTCTTCTCACATTCTCTCCTCCTTTCCTCTTCTCACATTCTCTACTCCTTTTTCCTCTTCTCACATTCTCTACTCCTTTTTCCTCTTCTCACATTCTCTCCTCCTTTTCTCTTCTCACATTCTCTCCTCCTCTTTTCTCTTCTCACATTCTCTCCTCCTTTTCTCTTCTCACATTCTCTCCTCCTTTCCTCTTCTCACATTCTCTACTCCTTTTTCCTCTTCTCACATTCTCTCCTCCTCTTTTCTCTTCTCACATTCTCTACTCCTTTTTCCTCTTCTCACATTCTCTACTCCTTTTTCCTCTTCTCACATTCTCTACTCCTTTTTCCTCTTCTCACATTCTCTCCTCCTTTCCTCTTCTCACATTCTCTCCTCCTTTTCTCTTCTCACATTCTCTCCTCCTTTCCTCTTCTCACATTCTCTCCTCCTTTCCTCTTCTCACATTCTCTCCTCCTTTCCTCTTCTCACATTCTCTCCTCCTTTTCTCTTCTCACATTCTCTCCTCCTTTTCTCTTCTCACATTCTCTCCTCCTTTCCTCTTCTCACATTCTCTCCTCCTTTTCTCTTCTCACATTCTCTCCTCCTTTTCTCTTCTCACATTCTCTCCTCCTTTCCTCTTCTCACATTCTCTCCTCCTGTTCTCTTTTCACATTCTCTCCTCCTGTTCTCTTTTCACATTCTCTCCTCCTTTTCTCTTCTCACATTCTCTCCTCCTTTCCTCTTCTCACATTCTCTACTCCTTTTTCCTCTTCTCACATTCTCTCCTCCTTTTCTCTTCTCACATTCTCTCCTCCTTTCCTCTTCTCACATTCTCTACTCCTTTTTCCTCTTCTCACATTCTCTACTCCTTTTTCCTCTTCTCACATTCTCTCCTCCTTTTCTCTTCTCACATTCTCTCCTCCTTTCCTCTTCTCACATTCTCTCCTCCTCTCACATTCTCTCCTCCTTTTCTCTTCTCACATTCTCTCCTCCTTTCCTCTTCTCACATTCTCTCCTCCTTTCCTCTTCTCACATTCTCTCCTCCTTTCCTCTTCTCACATTCTCTACTCCTTTTTCCTCTTCTCACATTCTCTACTCCTTTTTCCTCTTCTCACATTCTCTCCTCCTCTTTCCTCTTCTCACATTCTCTCCTCCTTTCCTCTTCTCACATTCTCTACTCCTTTTTCCTCTTCTCACATTCTCTACTCCTTTTTCCTCTTCTCACATTCTCTCCTCCTCTTTTCTCTTCTCACATTCTCTCCTCCTCTTTTCTCTTCTCACATTCTCTCCTCCTCTTTTCTCTTCTCACATTCTCTACTCCTTTTTCCTCTTCTCACATTCTCTCCTCCTTTTCTCTTCTCACATTCTCTCCTCCTTTCCTCTTCTCACATTCTCTCCTCCTTTCCTCTTCTCACATTCTCTCCTCCTTTCCTCTTCTCACATTCTCTACTCCTTTTTCCTCTTCTCACATTCTCTCCTCCTCTTTTCTCTTCTCACATTCTCTACTCCTTTTTCCTCTTCTCACATTCTCTACTCCTTTTTCCTCTTCTCACATTCTCTCCTCCTTTTTCCTCTTCTCACATTCTCTCCTCCTTTTTCCTCTTCTCACATTCTCTCCTCCTTTTCTCTTCTCACATTCTCTCCTCCTCTTTTCTCTTCTCAAATTCTCTCCTCCTCTTTTCTCTTCTCACATTCTCTCCTCCTTTTTCCTCTTCTCACATTCTCTCCTCTGTAGAGCCTCTGAGGGGAGAGTGCAGCTTCCAGTGCCTCTGCAGACCAGAACAGAACAACTTCTTTACTCTTTATTCTGTTTACCATGTTTTTATCTTTATTTTCCCTCGATCAGAATCACTTCATTTTATTTAATTGTATTATTTCTGGTTCCTGAGGCCTCAGGATCTTCTGATGTGCGGTCAGATCTTCTGATGTGTGGTCAGATCTTCTGATGTGCGGTCAGATCTTCTGATGTGCGGTCAGACTCGGTTCCAGTGAACCGACTGCAGGATGTTTGCGGTGTTTACATCTCAGTGATGATCAAAGCTGCACGACGCCGTGTCCCAGGTCATTCACCACCGTCACCGCTCCGTCCCCTACAGTACGGCTCTAGATAGTGATTCAGATCACCTGCTGGACAGTTCAGAGATGAGCTCACTGTTTCAGACACAGCACAGGTGTTAATCTTACTAGCCGCTCTGCCCACTGCACACCTGTTCCCCCCACCACAGTGTGGGCGTGGCCTGAATCCCTTCTGGACTGCAGTCTGTAACTGTAGAAATACACTGCCTCACTACCCTGTTAGAAATGAAGGTTCTGTTCAGGAACGTTCTTCGATCATCGAGGTACAAACAGTGTAGATCTTCCCTCAGAGGTTCTACAGTGGTTCTAAGGTCTGATTGTGGAGCTTAAATCAGGTTCTCCAGGTGAAAATTTGGTATTTGTTCCTTTTCATAACCGAACGTTTTAAAACAGAGCAGTAGAGTAAAAGCCTGGAGGCGAGGCGAGGCGGGGTGTGGAGTCAGTCCAGCTTAGAACAGATCATCTCAGTGGATTATGGTTCAGTTATGTTCCCTGACTGAAGGCACTGAGATGGAGCCTTGAGGGTTCTGCCCCAGCAACAGGAGGGAAACAGACCCAGAGGCAGTCTAGAACCTTTATTTCTGAGAGGGAATCTGATCCTGTGAGCTGATAAAACGGACGATAGCTTTGATGTTTTGGCCGTAATTACAGTGATTTAAATGCTTTGTGCTGCTTTATTAAAATTTATTAAATCTTGGTGCTGTAAAGCGTCACTGTGCACCTCATTAACCCAACACCGTGAAATACATCATCTGAAGATGCAGTAAATGTGGCACAACAAAGAACCGCAGGTCTGCAAACATTTAACAGGCATTTAAAGCGTCTCAGGTAAGAAACAGAGCAGACCCGAGAGACGAGCCGCGCAGCGGACTCATTAAAACGCTGCTGTGCTGATTCAGTCAGAACAAACGCACCCAGAGCAACATCAAAGAGCCAGAAGAGAGGAAAACCGAGCTCAGACAGAAGATTAAAACGCTGAAATCAAACAACTATAACGAGAAGAATGAGGTCAGTGACAGCAGTTCAGTGATTAAAGGTTCGGAAGAGCTGGAGTGGTCAGAGCAGAGCTGGACACAAGCACATCAGCTGGACTTGCGCTCCTGAACTCAGCACTGAAACTTTAAAACTGCAGAGATGTGGTGCTGATGAGGCCAGAACGACGGGGTCTGTATGGAATGAGTGACCTTATACTAGAGCTCCCTCAACAGGCGACTCTGCAGTACTGCACCGCCTCACGGTCAGCTCAGCCCTGTGAACTTCAGTCTCAGCAGCTGCGGAAAAACACATTAATGACATCAACGAGAGCAGAAACACAGACGTGACTGAGGAGCCTGAGGAGCCTGAGGAGCTCATGATCACTTCATTTTCACTGAGGGGTTTACTTCAAAGAACATGAATAAAACAACAACAACAACAACAATCCTAGTTATTATTTTTAGAAAAGCAAGGGAAGTATGTTTTCCCATGATATGGTTCCTCAAAGCAGCACTATGTAGGATTTGGGGATTTGCGCAGGGCAGTCAGGCAGGGAAAGTTCTGGCATTTGCCAAACCCAGACCATCAGACTGACAGAGAGAGAAGCTTATTCATCACTCCAGAGAACACGGTTCCACTGCTCCAGAGTTCAGTGGCGGTGCTTTACTCCACTCCATCCGACGCTTAGCATTGTGCTTGGTGATCTTAGGTTTGTGTGAAACTGCTCAGCCATGGAAACCAATTTCGTGACATGCAGTTCTTTTGCTGCCGCTGGTTCCAGACGGAGTTTGGAACTCTGTAGTGCTGATTCAATAGAGGATAGACACTGTGGGCGTTGTGGCCGAGCTGTTGTTGCTCCATTTATCAATAGCAGCACTTACAGTTGTCTGGGGCAGATCTAGTAGGACAGACAGGACATCCAATGACAGGGCCATGAGTCATTGAGCTCATCTGTTCTACGCTCTACTGCCAGTGTGTATTGATACAGCAAGGCAGGGTCATTTCATATACCTGTTAGTAATGGGTGTGGCTGAAACACCTGGACTCAATAATTAGGAGGGGTGTCCCAAAACTTTTGTCTACATAGCACATAAAGTGGTGTACCAGTTCAAAGACACTTCCATTACTGATCAGCCCTTGACAAACAGGTCCGGGTGGAACTGGAACTGGGTGGGGGGTTGGCAGAGGACGGGTGGTCCAAAACTTTGAAAAAGATAAATGATTCCTCTTCCTGTCCTCGCCTGAATTTGATACAGTTTAAACTGGTCCATAGAGCGTACTTTCGCAATGCTAGATTGGCTGGCATTGACCCAGTGGTAGGCCCATCATGCCCTCGCTGTGGTGGAACACCTGCCAACTTGTCACACATGTTTTGGGCCTGAACAAAGCTGAATGGGTTCTGGTCTGTGGTTGTTACTTCACTAACTGATGCCTTTGAATGCAACATGACCCCCTGCCCATTGCTGGCATTACTTGGGGTCCCAGCAGAATCTTTTCCATGCAAGCTCCAAGTAGCTGATGCAGCTGTTTTTGCCCTCCTCTCAGCTAAGAGAAGGATCCTTCTGGCATGGAAATCCACCACCCTACCCTCACACGCTCTACGGCTAACTGAGGTCATGTTTTTCTTGGACTTGGAAAAGATTAAATTTAGCCTGAGAGTTACTGGAGACTTATTTGACCGGATTTGGCAACCAATCATCCCCTACTTTACTTTGGGGGAGTGGGGTGGGTTGGGGGAGTGGGGTGGGTCGGGGGAGTGGGGTGGGGGTGTGAGGTGGGTTGGGGGAGTGAGGTGGTGGAGTGGGGTGGGTTGGGGGAGTGAGGTGGGTTGGGGGAGTGGGTTGGGGGACTGAGGTGGGGGAGTGAGGTGGGTTGGGGGAGTGGGGTGGGTTGGGGGAGCGAGGTGGGTTGGGGGAGTGAGGTGGTGGAGTGGGGTGGTTTGGGGGAGTGAGGTGGTTTGGGGGAGTGAGGTGGTGGAGTGGGGTGGGTCGGGGG
Source organism: Pygocentrus nattereri (assembly GCF_015220715.1). Taxonomy (NCBI): domain Eukaryota; kingdom Metazoa; phylum Chordata; class Actinopteri; order Characiformes; family Serrasalmidae; genus Pygocentrus; species Pygocentrus nattereri. The sequence goes on along the minus strand of NC_051211.1, from coordinate 390,093 downwards.
AGTGGGGTGGGTCGGGGGAGTGGGGTGGGTCGGGGGTGTGGGGTTAGCTTGTTACAAGATATTGTAGAATTAATGTTGTTATAATTGTAAAGTTTTTCTTTCAAATTATGAAATAAAAGGCAAAAAAAAAAGACTTCCGACTCGTATCAGTCACTCCACACAGAAACGGATCTGGAATTTAGGAGCTTTAATCAAATCATGAAGTTCATTTGTGATCGATTTTTCCTTTTTACATAAAAAAATAACTTTACATCAGCAGAACAAATCGGGGTCTGTCAGTACCGTTCGGACTACTTCCACAGCAAACTGGTACCGTTGTGCTTAAAAACAGTGTGTAATACTATAATTACAGTAAAATATATCTGGAACATACAGTTAGAACGATCTACAGTGTTATTATACAGGGGAGAACCCTGTGGGCCTCTGCACAGTGTGTCATAGAACAGTCAGTTTACAAGAATTAAAATGCACCAAACTAAAATAAACACAGGTGTGCATCACTTTAAAACTTCACCATTTTAGGTTCTAAAGGGTTCTGTTTGTAACATCAGCCACCACCACATTAACAGCTCACTTCAGAGTGAAGATCTGTGCACTCTTAGAAAAGAGGGTTCTTTTAATTTTACTATTTATCTTAATTTAATAATCTATACAGAACCTTATTTCAAATTGGCTTTATATAGAACCATATGGAACACATTCTCCATCAGCATGAAATGGTTCTATATATCTCTTTAGGCTCCTCAAGGCTGGGTCAAATGGTTCTTCAGATTGATGGAGAAATATGTTCCATATAGAACATTTTTGAAAATGGTTCTAAATAGCATCAAAAACGGGTTCTGCTACGGTTATGATCTCAAGCTCATAACAACAAAAGAACCCTGCTATGCAGAACCATATACACACTCGTTTTCAATCTGAAGAACACTTTCACCATGAAAAAGATATTCTATAGAGAACCATTTCACCATGCAAGGAACCACTTAAGCACACAAATGGTTTTACATAGAAATCATGGTTCTAAACAGAACCATTCCCTTTACCTTCTTTGAGAGTGCAGTACTTTAAGCTACAGATCCAGCGCTGGAGCACCTACACCGCAGAACCATGTTGGCAAGTCAAAGCATCCTAACGGTAGTGAGTGTATCTAATATTCTCATTATGAGGTTTAATAACACACGTCAACCCTTTTCTACACGCCGCTGCTTCTGTCACGTGATTTTATCTAATCGATTGATCTCGTTCTGCTGGAAGGTGAATCCTTCTGATTTCCGTTAAGACTCACTACACTCTGTGGAGAAGGGGCCACTGAGGGTTCTCCGGGCGCGTGGAGGGTTCACAGAGGAACCACTCTGACTCCCTAAACAACCACTTCTGAAAACGAATCTGTCAGTGTGAAGAACCTTCACATCATAAAGGGCTCATCCCAGAACCTTTACATTAGGTGTAGGTTCTTCCCAAAACCCTTCTAAAAGTTTGAAGAACTTGGAGAACATCAACAAAACATCTAAAAAAATTTAACATCTACAACTGATCAAAACACAAAACTGTTCCAGGAACTACTACAAATAAATAATTAGTGTGTTATTTAGCCTTTAATCAGTTCCTGATATTCCATAAACTTTTAAATATTAAATAAAATAATTTTAATAAAAATTTTAAATTTAAATAAAAATTTTAAATCTTAAAATAATTAAACTAAGTACCTTGTGGACACGTGACTCCAAAGTTCTGAACAGCAGCGCAGAGTGACCTCATAATGAGAATTATTAGTTACACTGTTTACAGTTTAAAAGGATTTTTCAAAATTCTACATAAAATACATTAAAGGATGTAATCAGAGCCGTTCTGAGCGGTTCGGTGTGAAATTCTCTGTTCACAGTGGTGGTGATGGGAACCAGACGTCCCCCTCTAAAAGCTCCTCACAGTGGAGGTGATGGGAACCAGACGTCCCTCTAAAAGCTCCTCACAGTGGTGGTGATAGGAACCAGACGTCCCTCTAAAAGCTCCTACAGAAAGTTCCTACATGAGCTGGTTCTGAATTCCCTGCCTGATGACTGAGACGCTGTTTTATGAGAGTTTAGAGAACTTCAACTCCATTCATGGTGGAGGGAGACATGCAGGGCGCTGTGCGGCAAAATAGTCCCCAAAGAAAACTCATTATTCCAGATTTTCCACTGTTTTCCATCATCAACATTCCATATAAGCTCAGAAGACTCATGTAGGTTCTCTGGTGGTTCTGGATGGTAAATAAAGTGTCTAGATCTGTGCTGTTGTCATGGCGACGCCTGGTTCCCATCACCACCACTGGAAAGACGTCTGAACCGTTTCACACCAAACCGCTGTCCTTCTGAAAAACTGGTGTAATTCCCCTTTAAGATGGTTCCAGTTGCCAAAACAGAATTATTTGCAGTGTATATGGAATAAAGGGAATAACAGTTTAATGCACATTGAGACGGAACGGTACCTTTGATTCGTACCACAGAGAAATCCTGAGTTTGATATTACGCGCTTCGGTTGTGAAGAATATCACTGTACAACTACACAGACCTGCATCAGCTCCGCCAGCCTTCTGAACCTTCCTGTACTACAGTCGGCGAAACACAGCAGTTCTGCAGTCCTGAAGAAACCGTGAAAAAGTCAGAGACCATTCATTTCTTTAACTTCCAGTCAAAAGAACAACCTATTCATTTTCCAGGAGATATTCCTGAGATTAGATGTGTGAGAACCCACTCATATTAGGAAAGAGAAAGTCAAAGTGAGGAAAACGAGTTTCCAAAGAACCTACAGAGAAAACGTGTCTCCTAACAACCACCTGGAAGAGCTGGTAGCCCCCAAAACTGCCCCATCAGATAAACAGCACTGAAAGCTTTGATCTCTGAGAGAGAGGAGAAGATCAAGCTGCTTCAGATCTGAAAACATCTACAGGGGTTTCTGTCCATCCTTCCACTGTGAGAAGACCACTCAGCACTGTGGGTCTGAAAGGACGTGTAGCTGATCAAGAAGAACCTCACTGAGAAAAGGAGACGGACACATCAAACAAAGAAGCTGGACGATGGACTGACCACCCCAGAGTCCAGACCTCAGCACCACTGAATGGGTTTGATCATCAACCAGCTTCTCAGACTGAGCTTTGGAGGCGTGTCTGCAGGTTCTCTGAGGAGCTGAAAGTGAGGCTCCTGAGAAGAACGGAAGCTGGAGTGAAGGGAGAGAGAGACTCGCTGACTGGACAGCTGAGAGGACAGTAAGCAGACAGTGAGCTGCTGATGTTAAACGTGAGAAAAATGAACAACTTGTTGTCGTTTGCCGTTTTGACAGGAAGCGAAATAAATGGTCTCTGAATTTCTCCCTCAGGGTCTGTTATTAAGGCAGAGGTGAACAGCATGGCGCTCTCGCTCTTCCACTCTCACACAATCAGGCTCTGGTGCCACCGTCACATTTTTGTTCTCAGTATGAAGATCACAGTGTCATCATCATCATCATCATCATCATAAAAGCAATCACTTGTGAACAAATATGTATATTCCTGATATCAAAAAGACGTTTCTGCATAATCTAAAAAGGAAACAAGGCCGTTTACGTGTTGCATCCAGCTCAGTGGGATAAGACGCTACCTGCACCGTGAAGTCTGAGTCCCACTAATTAGCGCAGCTCTCTGTGAAGCTGCTGGGTCTGCGCGCCAACTCACCACTTAAAGGAAGAAATGTTAATGTAGCTAACAGGAAACGAAACGTACAGCCTCCAGTTAGCATTAGGCCATCACGCTAACTGGTGGCTACCAGCTTCTATTCACTGTTAGCCACATTAGCATCTTTGGTTGAGCTATTCCTTTAGCAGAAACCACTGGAAGCCTTGTTCCTGGTGGGTTGGCACTCCACACTGATCCTCTAATAGTAATAATAAAAAAGTTAGCAGACACATATGCGCCCTGAACAGCTTGTGTAGGTTCCTCAGCATGTTCCTGTGCAGGTAGAGCGTGTCTCTGGTCCAGTAGGGTTCCAGGCCGGTCAGCAGTGTGGTTGCTGGTCCCCAGCCTGAAGCTCCTCAGCTCTGCAAGCTCACTCTCTTCTCCTCGGGGGTGTCAGCTAAGGCCGGTGAAACCTGGAGGACAGAGGTGACGTTCTGTGTTAGCGTGTACGTTTACATTTCAAACGTTCTAAAGGACTGGATAGCCAGTGTGGCAAACCTGGTGTACATCTTGCTGTCCTCGTGGACCTCCATCTCCGAACTCTTAAACTCATTCAGCTCCTTTCTGATGGCAGCCTGCAAAGAAGAGAGAGAACGTGAGCTCAGCACGCAAACCGGCCGACTCTCACACCGAAACCAGTCACTGACGTTAAATCCAATCAACATGATTAATCATTTACTCTGGATACAGTCGATCAGCCAAGAGGTCTGACGGGCTTCTACGTTAGTCCATGATGGGAGAAGCTCACTAATGCTGCCCACAAACACCAGGCCTTGGCTTCGTTCCGAATGACGGCCCAAATCGGATTTCTCTCATATCCAGACTTATTTCTGATAGTCTGGACAGCAAAAATAAAAACACATAGTCAGATTTTTGGAGCCGGTTTGAAATGCGACTCGAATCCGATTTTTACCGATGTCTCTCAGTCTGGACGCTCTGGAAGCTCAAACTGGATTTCAGTGTCTCGCAATACGACAAACAAAAATGATGTCAAATCCAGAGTGACGAAGTGCCAGGATTGAAGAAGAGCTCCAGAGACTCATGATGATGATGAGAGTTCTGAAGAGCTCGGAAGGGAGATGATGCTCCTCCGTCTCTTCTCTCCGAGTCCATGTTTAAAACCCTGCGTAGCTACGTACTCACTGACACCTACGTCGTTACCAAGTAAGAAAGTATCTCGGAATCTTTGTGAGCTTTAAGAAGAAATTTCTTCTTAAGAACGATTTGTGCATAAGACCCAATGGTTCTATTTAGAACATTTCATGATAAAATGGTTCTTTGCATGGTGAAAGGGTTCTACAGATTGATTGTATATAGTTCTATTTTGTACCAAAAGGTTGTGCTACTGCTACGACGCCCAGCTTGTAACAACAGAAACACTCTTTTTGGTGCTCTGTAGAACCATATGCAATACGTCTTCCACGGGCCGAGAGACGTTTCTGGGCCTGTATTTACAGAGATGCGCTTGGTGAAGTGCCGAGAGACGAGCTGAGAGACGAGCCGGGAGACGGGTTGAGAGACGGGCCGCAAGACGGGCCGAGAGACGGGCCGAGAGACGGACCGAGAGACGTTTCTGGGCCTGTATTTAACAGAGATGCGCTTAGTGACGAGCCGAGAGACAAGCTGAGAGACGGGCCGAGAGACGGGCCGAGAGATGAGCTGACAGACGGGCCGCGAGACGTATCTGGGCCTGTATTTACAGAGATGCGCTTGGTGAAGTGCAGAGAGACGAGCTGAGAGACGGGCCAAGAGACGGGTCGAGAGACGGGTCGAGAGAGGGGCTGAAAGACAGGCTGAAAGACGGGCCGAGAGACGTTTCTGGGCCTGTATTTACAGAGATGTGCTTGGTGACGGGCCGAGAGACGGGTCGAGAGACGGCCGAGAGACGGGCCGAGAGACGTTTCTGGGCCTGTATTTACAGAGATGCGCTTGGTGACGAGCCGAGAGACGAGCCGAGAGACGAGCCGAGAGACTGGCCGAGAGACGGGCCGAGAGACGGGCCGAGAGACGGGCCGAGAGACGGGCCGAGAGACGTTTCTGGGCCTGTATTTACAGAGATGCGCTTGGTGACGAGCCGAGAGACGAGCCGAGAGACGGGCCGAGAGACGGGCCGAGAGACGGGCCGAGAGACGTTTCTGGGCCTGTATTTACAGAGACGGGCCGAGAGACAGGCCGAGAGACGGGCCGAGAGACGTTTCTTTATTGAGTTAATAAAATTAGGTGCTGGTATGTGCGCTTGATTTCACGCACAGACACTGGTTGCTCTCAGATCTCCGCTCAATTCCACGTTATACCAAAGTTTCATGAATCAGACGCAAAACAGCTCGTACATCATTAAAGAGCATGAAACCTGCACTCCTTTCTAACGCTGCTTTGATGAATAAGGGCCGGTACGAACAGCCAAGCAAAAACGGTCTGATTCTGGAAGTAAATTGGGGATTGGGGCCGCTCTGCGTGTGGCTGCAGAGCGACATACTTTCATACTCCACATATTTATGCTCCAGGAGCTCCACCCCTCCGGCAGAGCCTCCAACCTTCATCTCGCTGCACATGTTTGATATTCAGATGTTCCTGAAGACCTGAATTAGCTGCAGCTACACTAATTAAGGTCCTAATACGTATTAAAGGCACACGTGCAGGTGAACATAGCCCCATTCTAATAAGGACCGACGTGCTGGCCGACCTTATCAGCAGGGGTGAGTTTGGTCCAGGGTTTGTCTGCGCGCCGGTCGTAGTCTTCTGCATGCGTGGACTCCACATACTCATGGAACCGAAGGATCTTCCTGGCCTGGAGCTCAGCTACTGTGGGCCTCTGGGACAACTGCAGGAGCAAACACACTCGTCAGGACAAAACACACACTCGTCAGGACGACGCACACTCGTCAGGACAAAACACACACTCGTCAGGACAAAACACACACTCGTCAGGACGACGCACACTCGTCAGGACAACACACACACTCGTCAGGACGACGCACACTCGTCAGGACAACACACACACTCGTCAGGACAACACACACTCGTCAGGACAACGCACACACTCGTCAGGACAACGCACACTCAGGACAACGCACACTCAGGACAACGCACACTCAGGACAACACTGCCCCGGCAGAGACACGATGCAGAATCATGGTGTTTATTGTAACTGACCTCGCCCTTCACAGCTGGAGAAAGCTGTGTTATGCCAATGAGCCGTCTAACCGATCCCAGTGTTTTACTGTGTGCTGCTACCAGCTAATGAAAAACATCACTGATGATTTTCACAGCCCTGAAAACGATTAGGCAGAGATCATGCCCAATCTGGCAACCCTTAACAGGTAGCTGGCTCAGGTTAGGTCCTTTAAAATACATTTCTATTAGAGCAAGCGCTAAAATCAGCCCCTACGGCTTCGTCGCCCGGCACAGTCGGAATAACTGCTATGGAATCCCGGGTGGTTGCTACGGTGCTGCTGGGCCATTACTGTTATCTCTCAAGTGGTTGCTAAAGTGCTGCTAGACCAGTGCTATGGATTCCTACATGGTTGCTTAAGTGTTGCTAGGCTGTTGCTATGGAATCCCTGGTGGTTACTAAGGTGTTGCTATACAATCCTAGATGGTTGTTAAGATGTTGCTTAGCCTTTGCTATAAAATTACAGATGGTTGTTAAGGTGTTCCTAGGCCACTGCTATGGAATCCCCACTGGTTGCTAAGGTGTTGCTTGGCCATTGCTATGGAAACCCCGGTGGTTGCTAATGTGCTTCTAGGCCACTGCTATGGAATCTCCAGTGGTTGCTAAGCTGTTGCTAGGCCACTGCTATGGTATCCCCACTGGTTGCTAAGGTGCTGCTTGGCCATTGCTATGGAAACCCCGGTGGTTGCTAATGTGTTTCTAGGCCACTGCTGTGGAATCCCCGGTGGTTGCTAAGGTGTTGCTTGGCCACTGCTGTGGAATCCCCGGTGGTTGCTAAGGTGTTGCTTGGCCACTGCTGTGGAATCCCCGGTGGTTGCTAAGGTGTTGCTTGGCCACTGCTATGGAATCCCCGGTGGTTGCTAAGGTGTTGCTTGGCCACTGCTATGGAAACCCCGGTGGTTGCTGAGGTGTTTCTAGGCCATTATCTCTCACATAGTTGCTAAGGTGTATTTAAACACTGCTAGCTCTACTGCCCTCCGCTCCTCCATCGCCGCTCCATCATCCTCATGTCATTCTTAATATGGTTTTTAATTGAATGATTAATTTGTTTAAAATCTGTGGTTTAATGATGTTTTAACTGCAATTTTCTTTGCTTTTAGTGTCACTTGTTAAATGTTAACATGGCTTATCTTTGTACTTCATCGTCTGTAAAGCACCTTAAATGACCGCAGTGTATGACCGGTGCTGTACAGACTGGCCTGTGTGCTGAGCTGACCACTGTGTAACAGCAGAACGTCACACGTCACAGGCACCATGGAAACAATCTTCACACTAACCTTTCTCGTGAGCCTGCGTTTGATCTCGCTCCGCTCCGCTCGTCGGTCCGCCTCGTTCTTGGCTGGAACAAAAAGTAAACACTCCATGAAACCGAGAGGAACGTCCTCACTCAGTCTGCAGAACACCGTCTGTAGAACCGCTCGCGTAACAGAACTCTGTATTCAGACTCCACACAAGGAAAAGCCCTGTTTCACTTTCCCCTTTCCTTTTAGAGCAGCAGGGTTCCTTTACAGTGCCCCACGTTCTAGGTATTAACCTGGTTAGCATGAGGTACAAACTCCAGTGTACTAGGTAATTATTTTGAGCAACATGGTACAAGACAGATTAGCTAAACTGCACTGAAATGCCCAGCACGTTCTAGCTATTCACTGGGTATATGTGTGGAACAACCTTCCTCATACTAGGTAACTGATGGTGCGTGCCAAAACAGTCTAGTTAATTACAATGAAATGGTTCTAGCTATTAACTGCATTTGTATGGAACAATCACCAAATTGCCAGATAATTATTTGGGTAAGTACCTAGACAGTCTCACTAAATTACATTAAAATACCAGCTAGCTGGTTCTAGCTAATAACTCGCTATATGCATGGAACGATCTTCAAGGTACTAGATTATTATTGTTGGTTACATGATAGTACATACAAGACAACCTCACTAAATTCCACTGAAATGCCAAGTAGGTTCTACGTATTCACTCAGTATATGTGTGGAACAATCTCTGCGGGACTAGGTAATTATTACTGATAACATGATGACAAGAACCAAGACAGTCTGGCTAAACTAAACTGGCATGCCCAGCAAGTTCTAGATACTAACTAGGTATATGTGTGGAACAATATCCAAGCTTTTAGGTGATTATTTAAGGGCGACACGGTGGTGAAAACAGGAGAGTCTAACTAAACCGCAATCAAAAGCACAACAGGTTCTAGATACTTACTGGGTACATTTTTTAAGTAATGTGATGGTTAGTACCTAAGGCAGTCTAGCTTAATTACTTAAGAGGTTCTAGGAATCCACTCGGTACACTTTGAAAGTTCTAGGTAATGACTTTTATGCAACATTCCACATGGTCTTATTATTAATATTCATATTAACCACACAAGTAAAGCTGGACGTTAGTCTAGGGTCTCGGTGCTTCTTGTCATCTAGACTTCAGGGCTTCAAACGTGATGAGATGACGAACCGCATGGGGGAATTGTCCAGGAAATTCCGACTTTTTGTCTTCCAGGACATTTTTAGGCCAAGATTACCAAATGTCCAGGATTTTCATGACTGTACAAGCCCTGAATCTTGTGTGTTACTCCAAATAATTATTATTAGTAGCTTCCTAATAGACAGAACCCACTGGGCATTTAAGCGTGATTTAGCTAGGACTCTTACCATCACACTACCCAAAATAACTACTCTGGATACTAGAAGACCTAGAACTTGGTCGACTGTAAAAGCAGACATTGTCGAGTCACCTGACCTAAAACACTCAACTGCTTTAAAGATATTAAGCATAATCAAACCATAAATCGCAGATCGCTGCTGTTGGAAGAAAATCTACACAATGGTGACTACAGGAGAAGGAAAGAACCCACTCTAATTTCAATGTAAGTCAATGGAACCAAGCAGCGATATGCTTCGGGTTGGTCCTGCAGGAAACAGACGTAATACATTCCACAGGAAACCACACAGGTGCTGTTACTATTAAAGTGGACCACCAGGGGGCAGCAAGAACATTCTGAACAGGAACATGTGGCTGTGGAACTCTCGGCTTCTCTTTCTTCATCCTGCTCTTTAACACACAGCAGCGAGGCCGGCCGTGGAGCGTGTTGGAGAGACTGACCTTGCAGAATGTTCCTCTGCTCGAGCTCCTGTTGCGTTGGCCTCTGACTGAGTCGCCTGAGAAGACAAAACACCACACTGTTAACCACCGTGTTTGGGGTTCTAAGCTCGTGTAACACAGAC
>NC_051211.1:357500-375000 GCF_015220715.1 Pygocentrus nattereri | reverse complement strand
CACCGCCGAGAAACAGGAGCAGCCTTTATTTCTACAGGTGCTCATGGACGTTTCTGCCCAAACTGGTGGTCTTAAAAAGCCAGGCTGAGTTTATTTTGCGTGAAAGGTCTTTAAAATGCAAATTTCACCGCTGCCAGAACAAAACGTCTCATATCCAAAAAGGTAACGTTACAGGACAAAGGAAAACATTCCCACTGATTTTGGGCATTTCTATTGGTCCATTCATCATGACATTTTGACACAACTTAAAGGGCAAATGACCTTTTTATGTTCTGGCTTAAAGTGAAAAAAAAAACAGAAATGGAGATATGAGGTTTCGTCCCGACAGCAACGATTTGCACAGTAAACCGTTAAATAACATTAGAACAAATCGCTGCTGTCGGAACAAACCTCGTATCTCCAAAATCGTAACTTTACAGGAGGAGGAAAAAACCTACTTTACGTTCAATACAAGTCAATGGAACCAGAATTCTGGGTCATTTCTATTGGTCCATTCATCATGAACTTCACATACAATGTAAAGGGCAAGAGGCATGTCCAGATTATGTCCAGATTATGTCCAGATTATGTCAAAAACTGAAAAACGAACGGAGATACAAGGTTTTCTTCCGACAGCAATGAAAACTAAATGCTCCCGTTTCCCGGCTGTATGGATTCGCCCATGTTCTCAGAGCACTCTTGCACAGTACTGTACATCATAAAATCATAAATAAAATGAAATACAACTGAAAATTTACGCATCAGGAGTGAAACTCGTCCCATCCTGATCCTGCGCTCTCTCTGCGGTGCTGATAAAGGGAGGAAAGGAGGAGCGAGACAGCCGGGACACATGCACGGCCCGGGAGTGGACTCTTTTAGTGGCTACTGACTGACAGGCACACGTGCTGGGGGCAGGCGGGCACCTGGGCAGGGCAGAGGGCCCCGGCGACACAGATAGCTGGGCAGGGAGAGGAAGACGCCGTTGGCGGCCTGCTGTCTCCAGCTGGTCCAGTACGGAGGAGGCTGGGCTTTAGTGCGTCTGTGTAACGTCGCAGCTGGAGGGGAATGAGGGTCAGTGCAGTTAGCCCCCAAATGAGTACCTGACCCTACTGCGTCTTCCACCACTCGACTCGACTCGACTCGGCTCGGCTCGGCTCGGCTCGGCTCGACTCGGCTCGACTCGGCTCGGCTCGACTCGGCTCGACTCGGCTCGGCTCGACTCGGCTCGACTCGGCTCGACTCGGCTCGGCTCGACTCGGCTCGCTTTTGGTACCAGCTCACATTTAAAAAACGTTCTTTAATAGAGAAAGTGATTCTATATGGAATCTGAAAGAACCCTTTACATGATTAACGGGTTCTTTGCATGGTTCATCAGATTGATGGAGAAAGTATTTTACACCCCTTTTTGAAAAGGGTTCTATACAGCACCAAAAAGGGTTCTTCTATCGCTACAGGCTCAACATCGTAACAATAGAAGAACTCTTTTTTTCAAAAAGAACATTATCCCATCAATCTGAAGAAACGTTTCACAATGCAAAGGGGTCTTTCAGTGTTCCTGGTTCTATACAGAACCATTTTCCTCACTAAAGAACCCAGGAGGACTAATTTTTAAGAGTATACTTCATTTTCCAATTCAGATATAGCGCCCCCCAATGTAGCTGGACCGCGTGAATCCGAGACACACAGTGTTCAGAAGAGGCAGCAACACTAAAGACTGCTGAAAAAAACAGGAGAGCCTGGATGAAAGTTCAGACCACGAGACGAAGACGACGATCACCGGGCAGCTAACATTATCAGGGGTTTAGCAATTCTCTCCAACCAATCAACTGCTGCTCTGCAGTTTCAGAAGTCACCTTTTTGTATCTTCTCAGCTCGCTTAGAACCTCAACGTGATACCAAAAACAGTATCAGGTTTCTTTAACGGAGAACTGAAAAGGTGAGTAGAGTGGAGTCGGTACCTTCAGCTTAAGATCTTGGGCTTAAATCTCGGACCTCATAACCAAAACGTCAGGTTCCAGTTCTCAGAACATTAAGCCTCACCAACCGTCCTCACGAAGAAGTGTCTTCTTAAACCCACTTACGCGGTTCTGACCAAGAATCTGACTCACCAGTGTTCTCTTACGTGGGTTTGGTTTTGTGTAAGAACAGAATCTACACACACTCAAGAGCACAGAGGTGAGAACCGTTCTGCGCTTTGAAAACACGTCACGAAACTGACGCAGACTTTTTCTTAAGATCTTTATCAACAACACAGTTACGAACAAACTGAGAAAGACACTGGAGACTGAGGAACACAGGTCTTCAGGAAACTCCTATGGACCTGCTGTTGTGGCTCTGGGGTCATTAGTCAGCAGTGCGAGGATGTTGCGGTGGTCTCTGTTGGATAAGAACCCTGTGGAAAGTAGCGGTCACGCTCAGTTTGTTCCGTTTGCAGTCCTGCGAGTAAGAGTTCATAAGCGGTCTGGGTTTAGACGCACAGTTCTGGGAGAACCTTTAAAAACCAACAGCAGAGCTCACGTTTCAAGTTCTAGTTCATGGTCCACCTGCTTGAGAGAAGACCACCACTGTAAAGCATTTGATTTGGCTAATCGGCTGATATGAAGCAACTGTTCTTCACCCAGTTGTGTCTAAACAGACAGAACCGTGCGAGGAACCAAACGAAGTCTGGATTTTTCTCTGCGAAGTGTGGAAACGAGTGAAAACACTCGCTCTGGGGACGTTAGTAGCGTCAGAGTCCTCACCAGCTTCACGGCTCTTTGAGAGCTCTGAGGGGAACACTGGGAGCTGACCTGCTGTGAAGAGAGTTTTCCAAATTAAAGACAAAATGATGGATGAATATTCACAACAACAACCGTCATACCTTCAGTTCATCCGATTAAAGCAGGAAAACCTGAAACATCTCCTTATAAAATATATAGGACGACATTTTAAAAGCCCTATTTATAATCGTGTCCCCCTCAATCCTCTCAAACCCTCCACAATCTCACGCCATCGTCCAGTTCTTGAACAGCGGTGTGGGGCGCGTTGACCCGAGCTTGACCCCGCACAGCACTCTCAGTAGTGGTGGTCTATAAATGGCCTAATGCTGAAGTGGTGCGGGGGTCTGTCTGCTCTGAAGCCTCTAAAGCTGGAGGCAGCTGTGTGCCTCACCCTCAATGTGCCCTTGATAGGCCGGGGGTCTCGCTCTGCCTTCAGCCGACCCCCTTTAAAGAGGGCGGAGCTCCAGTTCTGCATTGCTGGGACTGCGCTACTGGTTGGACTGTATGTTTTAGGCTCCGAGTTCATTAACGCTGGGTTTAAACTCACGGTGACGAAGTCAGTCGTGAAGACAATGACAGTGGTTTTTTTAGGATCTGCTTCTTAACAACAAACGATTATCAATAACAACGTTTTCTAAAAATATAAACAGTATTTCATTTGTTTTGCTCTGAAGTCTGAGATGTCCGTCTTTAACAGTTTGTAGCCTGGAAATATTATTTATATGAATATATTAAAGGTAAGGCAGCTCTTACTGAGAATTAAAGAGTTTTGGTCTTTCAAATTTATTAACGAAGATCTTTTAACTGTCAGTACTTTAGAGTTTTCACATTATTTTTAAGTAATTTTTAAACATTCATAACCACCATTTGGATCATAACGACGACTTTAAGCCATTTCTACTAAACGAAAGACACAAACTTTGACTAACATCATTAAAAGGCATAAAGGCTTGTATTAAAGCAGTAGAGCACTCGAGGAGGGAGTTATCACCAATAACATCACGGCTGAGATGATCTACGGACATCTTGCTGACATACGTTTCTGTTTAGTAGAGCATTTTAATTGCTTGCTAATAGTTTAGTAATTGTTAAAAAGCAGATTTTAAAATATTACCAGGCCAAATTCACTGAGCGTCACTGCTGAGCACCACTATCACAGCACCAAAGAACAAAGAAATACTGAATACGCCTCAAGGAAATCAGTAAGAATCAGTGAGTATCGGTTTGGAGTACAGCAGTAAATGAAGGGGGGGCTGTGTTAGAGCTGCCTCAGCGCTCTGGAATGCTGCTCCACACGTTCTGAGGGTTTAAGATCAGACTGGCGATCCACTCTCTGCAGCATGGCTTTACCGCTCCGACTGTACGGAGGATTTATCCAATAAAAACTAACCAGAAGCAGAAAATCCCACACATTCAGCTCCTTCTCAGCTCTGAGGGCTGTGGGTTTCGGGCTCATTAAACACTGGATTTACTGGTTTTGTTGAAGCCCATTAAAAGGGATTAACAGTTCAGTGGTCAGTTCTTCATAGAGGAGTTAGAAGTTCATGTTTTTTGTCTCTATTTTTTTATGCCGCACTAGAACCTTTTAACACTAGATACATGCTGTTTCAGTCTGGAGTTTCCGTTATTCTGTCTAGCTATAACATTCATACAGCACAGCACATCACAGAATGATGGTTCTTCCAAGGCTCTTTAGTAAAGAACACTCAAAGAACCATTTGCATGATTAAAGGGTTCTTTTGCAGGGTGAAAAGGATCTTGATTAATGGAGAGTGTGCTGGATATGGTTCTATATAGAGCCTTTTGAAAGGGTCAAAAAAATGGTCCAGCTATTATTACGATGTCAGGCTTGTTACAATAGAAGAACCCTCTTTGCTGCTTAAAAGAACCCCGTTTCTATACAGAACCACACATTCTCCATCAATCTGAAAAACCATTTCACGGGGCGAAGGATTCTTGGAGTGTTCACGGTTCAATACAGAACCATTTTCTTCACCAAAGAACCCTTGAAGAACCATGTTTATAAGTGTGTATCCGCAGGTACCAGCAAATTCAACATCTTTAAAGATTTGTTTTTAGTGCCAATATTTGAGAAATTTTGAGAAATCCTTGTTTGCTGCCTTCAGCTGGTCGTTTCACAAACCTCCATCCACACACAGGCAGAAATCTTCACCCCATAAGCCTAATTTCCACTGGCACTTCCATCAGCTCATGTTACAGTTCAGATCCTCGGCATTACTGGAGCTCTCTATTAAATGTTGGCCTCGAATTCGATAAACAAAACCTTTTAACTTCACATACAGAGACAATCTGTGACACCAAACATCAGATGTTCGCTCATATACATGCAGTTTCTACCTGCCGTCCAGGACTGGTGAGAGCCTGCTGGTGTGGGTTTCCTCCCATTCAGTGACCAATACAGAAGCAACCTGAGAGCTAACGGCTCCCCCTTTAGGAGAGTCTGCACAGCTGTATAATGAACTGCAGGTACCCTGTCTCCTCACTCGAACTGCAAACCCATCACTGTGCAGCTTCACTGAGCTCTTGGTTTTGAAGGTGCTGTTAAATATTAAAAGGTGATGCGGCAGAGCGTTAATATTCATAACAAACATGTTATGTAAAAAAAGTTCGTCACTGCCGCAGAAAGTGGCTCTCAACCAGAAGCAGAAGGGTCAGGGAATCTACAGGGGCCAAACATTCACTTTAGTGCCTTTTAATTCATTTAATGCCAACATCTGAGACTTTAATGGTGCCATCAGCTGGGCTGCAGACGAGCTCCTCTAAACAGAGGTTTTTCACCTCGTGGGGCAAAATACCTGAAAAATCCCCGAGCTGCAAATGGGAGCATCTGTCTGCAGCTGTTTGGGTTTTAGCCTGCAGTCCAGCACAGGTTCAGCACTCACGTCACCGTAACGTGCTGCGGCACAAACCCACCCAACCAAACCTACAAGCCGAGTCCGTTAGCAAGCGTGTACCTGAGCTCAGAACACCTGACCAACATACCAGAGACGAGCCTGAACCCGCCCTGCTACAGTCTTACAGACGCCCATAACCTCAGACTCACTCCCATCACCCTGATCAGTACCCAGACCCATGTTTATCATGCCTTATGAATGCATTATAACGCGTTACGAATGTGTTCATAGGCCGTTACAGACAGACAGAAAGAGTTACCATAAGGTATTTATGAAGAAACAGAAGCGAAACAAAACGTCATAATGAGCTGCCAACAGTCGGCTACTGCTGCAGTTTAAAATTAAAATAAGTACAAAATCTAAATAAGAAAAAACTCCAGCTGAGCTTCATAAACTTCACGCAGGTCCACATTCACGCTCCCCATCCTGCCAACATGCTCCACTGCCTCACCACCTACTGCCACATTCAGCTTCTCCATCTTTCAAGCGCCTGAGGAGTCCAGCTGTGTTCTCTGAAGGAGAGAACATCCAGATAACGCTCTTAAAACAAAGGCCTGAAGTACGCACATAAAAACACGGCTCTTCACGGGTTCTTTAGTAAAGGCATTGGTTCCTTTACAACCACAAAGTTCTATACAGAGTCAACTGCATGCTTAAAGGCATTTATGCATAGTGAAAAGGTGCTTCAGACTGATGGAGAATGTGTTCTCTACAGCACCAAAAGGGGTTCCTCTGCACTTAAAAAGATGGTTCTTCTGTAGAGAACCACAAACACTCAAAAAACCTTTTTGCACAATTAAAGGGTTCTCTGCATGGTGAAATGGTGCTTCAGTTAGATGAAGAATGTGTTGTATTAAAAATGGTTTTATATAGAACCAAAACAGTTCTGCTACTGTTACAGTGTCAAGCTTGTAACAACTAAAGGACCCTTTTTGGTGCTATATAGAACCAAATACTCTATTATATAGAACCATCTACAACACATTCTCCCTCAATCTGCAAAACCATTTCACCATGCAGAGAAACCTTTAATCATGCAAAGGGATCTTTGAGTGTTCATGGTTCTATACAGAAGCATTTTCTTCACTAAAGAACCCTTGAAGAACCCTTTTCTGAAGCGTGTGGGATAAATACCTGCAGTGCTGTGTGCCGGCACACTGCTGCACTCCATGCAGTGACACGCAGGCCGCATCTCAAACAAGCTTTTCTAGAAGCTCATTAAGATGAAGATCAGGATTCCGGCGAATCGACTGATAAGACGATCTCAGATGTTGCAACTCTGTGTTCCTGCTCAGTGAATCTCTCCGCGCTGACTTTTCCAGCCCGAGTGTTAATAAAACCCTGGAGTTCCACAGTTTAAACAACAACTCCGGAGAGGAGCTGATGAGACAGGCTGTGATGGAAGCAGCCCTGCGTACTGACTGTGCAGTAACTAATACGCAGCGCGCGATCAGTCAGACTCCAAAGATCCCTGGTTATGTTCTAATCCGGTCAAATATTCCTGAATGCAAACACAACCATGATCTTCATCATTCACTGCTTCCCACAATGCAACACGGCCGTTTCATTAGGGTGTAGCCACTGATGTGTCCGCCTGGTTCTCTCGGACCAGTTTGACAGCTTTGAATTCAGTCTTACATGGTTTACTAAATGAAATGAAAGGGAATAATATGTCCTGCTGATTTCAC
Source organism: Pygocentrus nattereri (assembly GCF_015220715.1). Lineage (NCBI taxonomy): Eukaryota > Metazoa > Chordata > Actinopteri > Characiformes > Serrasalmidae > Pygocentrus > Pygocentrus nattereri. Next base: position 367,659 of record NC_051211.1, on the reverse strand, counting down.
TCATGGTGGAGGGAGACATGCAGGGCGCTGTGAAGAAAACTCATTAATCCAGATTTTCCACTATTTTCCATCATCAACATTCCATATAAGCTCAGAAGACTCGTGTAGGTTCTCTGGTGGTTCTGGAGGGTAAATAAAGTGTCTATATCTGTGTTGTAGTCATGGCGACGCCTGGTTCCCATCACCACCACTGTAAAGACATTTCACACCAAACCTCTCCGATTGACCTTCAACCACTGAATTATGTTGGAATTTTTAAAAAATGGGGAGTATTCCCCTTTAATTCAGCGCATGGTTTTGGACTAGAACCCATCAGATCTCAGTTCCACAGCAGCAGCAGAAGCAGACAGGACTCACCTTGCAGTGTAGGGTTGCTGTTGCGGTTGGTGGGTTTGGGAGGCGGCACAGGGGGCTGCTTAGAGGTGGCAGGGGGAGCCGGGGCAATAGAGGCAGCAGGGGCAGCAGGAGCAACGGGGGCAACAGGGGTTGGAGGGGTGACCTTGGCAGTGGGGACAGGAGGGGTAACAGTGGCAGCAGGGCCAGGACGGGGAGCACTGGCAGCGGGGGCAGGAGGGTTAGCAGTGGCAGCAGGGGCAGGAGGGTTAGCAGTGGCAGCAGGGGCAGGACGGGGAGCAGTGGCAGCAGGGGCAGGAGGGTTAGCAATGGCAGCAGGGGCAGGACGGGGAGCAGTGGCAGCAGGGGCAGGAGGGTTAGCAATGGCAGCAGGGGCAGGACGGGGAGCAGTGGCAGCGGGGGCAGGAGGGTTAGCAGTGGCAGCGGGGACAGAAGGGGCAGCATGAGCAGGGACAGCAGGCGGGGCATCCTGTCCTCCTGGCATGACTGCAGGTACAGGACTTCGTTGAGACGAGTCCTCTACCATCAGAGAGATGGTGCGGGGAGGGGGCTTAGCAATGCGGGGGGCAGAGGATGAAGAGGACGTAGACGACGCTGATGATGCTGACGAACATGAGGAAGATGAGGCATGGCCAGACTCTGTGGAAGGGGGGGACATCAGCCATCTAGGGGGGAGGATGGCCTGTTTAGGGGGGGGCTGCAGCTCCTTGGGGGGGACACGTCCCAGGTCAGGCTCAGGGATGGGGGCAAAGCGCACACCAACGGACCCTAACACAGGGTCACGGACATGCAGACAAAAACAAACACACAGACACAGACAGTCACAAAGGGGAACACAGCACAGTAAAGGGCCCACACCCTGAAAAACACACGTTTTAATAAGACTTAAGACGTAATATGCAAATACTGTCTTTCACTTCAAGCTCAATGTTTGGGAAACAAGCTGCAAAAACAGCCCATTTTCAATACACTGCTTTTGTGATGTCACAAAAAATGAGGTAATTACATACATCCACCCAATCAGCCAACAGCGATTCAGCTCCTGAAGTTAGTGTTTTAGCCTGGGCTGCTTTTTAATCAAGCCACAGTAAAAGGCAGCCAATCAGTACAGAACTCATCTACATATATCTCATTTACATGTCTCAATAGCCAGACTGCTTTTGGAATAAGGAATGCAAGGTAGCCAATCAGAACAAAGAGCATCTACATACATCAGTCCTCACGGTACAGAAACAGCCTGTTTTCACTGTAAAGCATAAAGACAGGCTGGACGTCTCGTACACAAACCCATACAAACGTGGAGTGGACAAATATTGACACACATGAAAAATGTAGGATATGGGCTCTTTAAGACAGTGACCATGTGGGTGCAGGTCAGTTGAAGCACGTATGGCTTTAGTCTGAGAGGAAAACAGAAGTGAGCTAAGCTTTTCCTCGTGGTTACGATGTAAGCAGCTTTACAGAGCTCAGCTATAAGCGCGGCCATAGAACTGAATATGTTCTCTTCACAACAGGAAAACCGAGTTAAAGGAAGAATCCAGTGTTTCACTTCATCACAGCGTCAATGCATCCACCTTTCTTACGTACTATACTGTACATAATATACTGTATATAATAAACTGTGTGATATACTGTATACACTATACTGTATATAATAAACTGTGATATACTGTATATAATAAACTGTGTAATAAACTGTGTGATATACTGTATATAATAAACTGTGATATACTGTATATAATAAACTGTGTGATATACTGTATATAATAAACTGTGATATACTGTATATAATACACTGTGTGATATATTGTATATAATAAACTGTGTGATATACTGTATATAATAAACTGTGATATACTGTATATAATAAACTGTGTGATATACTGTATATAATAAACTGTGTAATAAACTGTGTGATATACTGTATATAATACACTGTGTGATATACTGTATATAATAAACTGTGATATACTGTATACACTATACTGTATATAATAAACTGTGATATACTGTATATAATACACTGTGATATACTGTATATAATAAACTGTGATATACCCTATATAATACACTGTGTGATATACTGTATATAATAAACTGTGATATACTGTATATAATAAACTGTGATATACTGTATATAATAAACTGTGTGATATACTGTATATAATAAACTGTGTAATAAACTGTGTGATATACTGTATATAATACACTGTGTGATATACTGTATATAATAAACTGTGATATACTGTATATAATAAACTGTGATATACTGTATATAATAAACTGTGATATACTGTATATAATACACTGTGTGATATACTGTATATAATAAACTGTGATATACTGTATATAATAAACTGTGATATACTGTATATAATAAACTGTGTGATATACTGTATATAATAAACTGTATGATGCCAAGCCATGGCTTTAGTAACTCTGCTTCCACTAACGCTGGTTAAAATACCTGTGCGAGCTCGGGGGTCGTCCTCGGAGGGCATGGGTCGTGGAAGCGTGCTCCTTTGGTCGGCCTCGGACATCGGCCGGACCTTCTGCCCCACTTCAGAGCTGCTCTTCTGCAGACTGCTCTTCATGCCTATCTCTGAATGAGGCCTGAGCGCCTTGCTGTCCGAAACCTGCTTTGTCACGTCCGGCCTTCTACCCTCCTTCCTGTCTCGCTCTTCCTTCCTCTCCCGTTCCTCTCTCCTCAGCCGTTCCTCTCTCCTCTCTCGCTCTTCCCATCTCTCCTTCTCCTCTCTCCTCTCTCGCTCTTCTCTTCTTTCTCTGTCATCCCTCCACTCGCTCTCAGGCCTCCTCTCTCGCTCGTCTCGTCTGTCCTTTTTTTCTCTGTCCTCTCTCCTCTCCCGCTCTTCTCTCCTTTCTCGGTCATCCCGTCTGTCTCGGTCATCTCTCCTGTCATCCCTGTCCCCTCTTCCTTCTCTCCTCTCCCACTCTTCTTTGTCTCTCCTTTCCCTGTCTTCCCTGTCCATCCTTTCGTCTCTCCGGTCTCTCTTATCTCTCTCCCCTCTTACGTCCCGCTCTTCCCGTTTGTCCCGTCTCTCTCTGTCCTCTCGGTCATCCCTCCTTCCCCTGTCCTCCCTCTCATCCCTCCTTTCTCTGTTTTCATCTCTCCGATCGCGGTATCTGCCCTCGTCCTGTCCGTATCTGTCTCTCGGTAAAGACGATGTCCGTTTCTCTCCGTCTGACTCGAGGCGGCTGCGGCGGTCAGAGTCCGAGGGCATGCGCACACGGCTGTCCACGTCAAGAGGCTGCCGGTTACGGGTCACATCGGACGGCACCCGGCTGCGCCTATCGGGGTCGGCTGCCAGGGTACTCTTCCGGTCCTCGCCCTGCGACCGCCAGGTCGGGCCCCTGACCTCTGGTCCCGGGTCTGCCCCTCGGTCCCCGGGGATGCTCGCAGTGTGGCCGTTCTTCACTGAAGGAGCTTTCACATCATTACTCTCTGCAACAGAGGATAAACAAATACTGGATGCGAGTGGAACAGTAAAGATCAATACCTACAGACAGAAAGCTCAGGTTTCATGGGTCTGGGTAGAGGCCATTTAGAGATGGTACAATATCGAGCATCAGTTGGCAACTGAAATCCCTGATTAACCAACACTACCCTATACATAACCAAAACATCAGTTATATAAAACAACTTTAAATTCGGTTACAGAAAACAGAAATACCACTTGCACTGCAAACGTGCGGAGTTATTTTAGGAATGAGCGTTTTATTAGTATTGAGCCACGAGTCAAGGCAATGTGACAGTGGAGTCTGACTGGGCTGCAAGTTGGGTAACTTGCAATTGGACACAAGAGCCTGACTGGGCAGTCAGCCAGCAACTTTGGACTGTGACACTGAAGTCTGACTAGGCCATGAACCGAGGGCTTTGACAGTTTGACTGGGCCACAAGTCGGGACTTTGCACTGTGACGATGGAGTTTGACATGGCTACGAATCGGGAACTTTAGACTGTGACAGTAGAGTTTGACTGGGCCACAAATAGGGAACTTCAGACTGTGACAGTAGAGTTTGACTGGGCCACAAATAGGGAACTTCAGACTGTGACAGTAGAGTTTGACTGGGCCACAAATAGGGAACTTTAGACTGTGATAGTAGAGTTTGACTGAGCTGTTTCAGGACAGGACTGGATCACATCCATTCGTGTTTGTCTCTCTCTGGTATTTTCTGCTGATATCAGTGCTGTACAGTGTGGGAGAAGAGCTCGCTCTGTTCTGAACATGTGGAACTGCTGAGTTTGCTTGGCTCTCGCCTCGCAGACCCAGACACGTCTGGGAACAGGAAGACACGTCTGGGAACAGGAAGACACGTCTGGGAACAGGAAGACACGTCTGGGAACAGGAAGACACGTCTGGGAACAATCTTCTGCTGGACGCACAGCTAACAACGCTATGCCCCCTCTAAGCCCCGCCCCCAATGACAACCATTTTCACGCATAAGGGTTAATCAGTGTTTTTGTACTGCATGTAATGTTGTGTTCTCCACACGCGACTCGTGTCTGTTCTTCTGGCAAACTTTACAGCCGCACTGACATCGATAAATCCATGCGCTGACAGCGGGCTTGCCGTCCATAGGACAGTGTGGATGAGCGCACCAGCGTGTGCTCACTAGTGTGAGCTCCGTCTTCTCTCACTTTGTTCTCACCCACATATAACCCAAAACGTCTGGCTGTCCCAGACGTTCCCCTGAAAAAGCTACATCTGGTTCGCCAGACTAGCCTGTACCGTTGTCCGAGATCTCCTTCAGTACTCCTTTCTCTATCAGCTCCTGTCTGGGCTTCCGCATCGAGATTTTCCTCTCCAGCACTGACGACAGACAGAGAGGAGAGTCGGTTAGAAACAGGACACGTTATAGTCAACAGATCTTCTAAACAGAGCTTACGGCAGGTTACAGAGCTCCAGGGGCTGTGAGTATGGGGGTTATTTGGTCAGAAGGTGGTGCGAGAGGCTTTGTTCACAGTACCAGGCTGAAGTGGCACAAGTCAGATGCTTAACTTCGATGTGATCTGGGAGATCTGGGTGATCTGAAAATATAATTTGGGCAAAAACCTCTGAACTGAGCGATGAGGCCAGTAATGTGAACGCAGCCTGATTTAACTGAACCCAAACTAAATGTGAGCAGAATTTGAAGAATTAAAATGTTATCTCAGAATGGAACATGCAGATGGATGGATGGATGGATGGATGGATGGAAATTCCTACAGCTAAAGCTCTGATTAAGACTGAGTGAAGTGCATTCAGCTTTGAACTTAGGCGCAAATTGTAAACAGACAGGTACAGATAAAGCTACAGGTACCTTCTGACGTCTCCTTGAACTTCTCACTGGTGCCTTTCTTCTTCTTCCATTTCCAGGGTCTGAAGATCTTACCCAGGTTGAACTTGCCCTTATGTTTGGATGGAGGCGTACTTCCTCCAGAGTTGGCTCCATCGCTGCCCGCTGTGCTGTGCTGCTGCTCTTCGACTTCATCGTCTGGAGGGAACAACAGCGAGAGAGAGAGCTTAATATTTTTACTTCATTTTGTTCCTGGGATCCACTTATATTGTTTATGTGGCTTCAGGAACCAAAAACAGTCATTACACCTTTCTACCTGACTACTTCCCAGCCCGTCCTAACCTTCAGAAACTTTCCAGAACTGGAGTTTGTAAACACTGAATAAATGCTACAGAGAAAATGTTTCTCTTAACAACCACCTGGAAGAGCTGGTAGCCCCCAAAACTGCCCCATCAGATAAACAGCACTGAAAGCTTTGATCTCTGAGAGAGAGGAGAAGATCAAGCTGCTTCAGATCTGAAAACATCCACAGGTGTTTCTGTCCATGTGTGTCTGCAGGTTCTCTGAGGAGCTGAAAGTGAGAACGGAAGCTGGAATATATCCTAATTATTCTTTTAAAGCTGGAAACATTTCCTGATTTATGATGCGATTTACTTCAAACGTACTTCAAACGTTCCTGTTCCACCTTAAATAGCGCAGCAGTTACATTCTGGCACTTAATGCATCATAACAATAACTGCAGCACCATTTAAGGTGGAATGGGAAAATATAAACAAGAAGCTGGCAGATGGAAAGCTGACTGCAGCCTGGTGTGGTTTAGGCTATTAACATGTCCCACCAACAGTTTTATACGGAGAGCGATCTGTAAATGTGCTACGGTAAGACACCCTAACCCTACCTGTCAGCAAGACTTCCGTAATATGGTGAAGCCTCCCATCATAACATCACGACATAATAATAATAATAATAATAATAATAATAATGTCGGAGACGCGAGACGGGACCCAGACAGGAGATCTGACTGTGTTCATTTCAGTAGTGCTGTGATGTTACAGACACCATGATGAGGGTAAAGGACCCTCCCGCTGTGCTCAGACTGCGGAAAGCTTTTTCTTTCCCTCGTGTTTTATGGATACGGTGGTGTGTTTTCATATTATGATTATATGATTGTAAGAGATCGTAACATCCCCCTGCTTACGGCACTGCAACGTACCGAATCTCAGCCCCTGTTCCGCGATGCGTATCATATCACCGGGTTCTCGTCGATTCGCAGCCCTAAAAAGGAACAGCACAGACTCTAAGCTGAGCATGAAGCCAGCGCAAAAACATCACCCACACGTCCTGAGAACCAGGACGCAGCCGAGACGCGCGGAGCTGCTGCTGCGTTCCTCTCTCTGGGTATAAATACCATCTGTACGTCTCAGAAGCAGCAGCTGCTCCACCCAGGCAGAACAACTGCAGCCCACCGAACGAGAGGAGGACATATGAGTGGGCTTCAGGGCTGTGATGATACCGGACGACCAGCCGAATCAACACCGATACCGAGCGGCAAACGATGCTACATCAAAACAATCACTGTTCAGACAAAGAACGTTCACTGACTGACAGAACAGAACCTTTATGTTCTGTGGAGGTTCTTTAAACTGAAAGGATTGGGGAACCCACAGTTGTTCTATTGCATAACTCCAAAAGAACCTTTTTGGCATCTCCATGTGGTTAAACGTGGTGCTAGCCTGGCGCTCGTTGATTAAGTGCTGACACATTTGGCAGCTAATATAAAATACAGAACTTAAGCAAAGTTTATTTACACGGCGCCTCTTACAGCAGCTGTTGACACAAAGCACTTTACAGAACAATCAGGATTACAGAGAGAAAATCCAGGGCCGAGCCCCCCGGAGCAGCGCCAGGGCAGGGGGAAGGAACCTTGAGAGAAACCCATCCTCCTCTGGACCACATCGTATTATAGTATTACAGTATATAGTATTACAGTATTATATATAGTATATAGTATTACAGTATTATAGTATAATAGTATATAGTATTACAGTAAATAGTAATACAGTATTATAGTATATAGTATTACAGTAAATAGTATTACAATATTAGTATTATAGTATATAGTATTATAGTATATAGCATCACAGTAAATGTATATTCAGCTGGGCGTGTCCAAACGTCTGACCGCTGTAGTGGTAGTTTGTGTGACACCAACAGTGACAACGTTCAACATGTGTGAACTGCAGTTTAATGACGAGCTACTAATAATTTCTCATTAATTAACGAATGCTTTGTTATCATCATCATCATTATTATTATTAGTGCGCCAGGCAGCTGTGAGTGTAGGGAGCCTCCCCCGCGGCGCTGGCGCGGTCAACGCCCCCTACAGTTTTAGGCGATGACTCAAGCGCTGCTTTTGCTCAACTCCCAGCTGCCAAACCCTGCGGTCATCAGCTCCGACGACACTATCCAGCGCTCAGAGCTGCCGTCTGAACCGGTCACAGAGCTCGGGGCCTCATTAACAGCTCAGCTCTGTAAACCCAACGTGGGAAAGCCAGTTTCACAACCAGCGCCAGGAGACACGACACAGCCGATCCCGTCTGTATATTTAATACTTTATTTATTACATTATTACGCCACTTCACACACAACCAAGATCAGACCTGCAGTGACTCACAGCACCGCGCACAAGCTTTAGGTGGAGCTGGGCAATGTGGCAAAATCTAATATCACAATATTTCAAGACTTCAAGCAAGACTGATGGGACACAACATGTCCCAACATCTCACCCTGAACTGTTCCTTAATCCAGTGACTTCATCTCGATTTTACCTCTAAGAAATGGACTTTCCCTGGTAAAATGCGACTCCTACGCCACAGGTTGTGTCCGGAAAGCCACCAGCACTGTGGACGACTCCGTCCACCCCTCACAAAGACTTTACTCACTGCCGCCGTCTGGCAGAAGGTCCCGGAGCATCCGTGCCACCACTGCCAGACTCTGCAGCAGCTTTACTCCTCAAGCAGTCAGGTTCTTAAACTCTCAAGGACTTTTAACTTATTTGGGTTCCAAGCTAAACCAACTTTTAGAAGAGGCATTTGCAGGAACACGGAATCTGATGTGGGAAGAAGAGGCTTGTGTTGGCATCACAAACACAAGCCTGGAAGTGCACGTATACGGACACAGTATAAACGTTAAGCCTCGATTTCACTCTAGAAAGGGTCGGCAAACTGACGGCTGCATTTACTGCTAAAGAAAAATTCTTAAAAAAATTCTCTTTTTTTAACTTAAGCAGCAAAGAGACTTTCTCTAGATAAACAAAGCTCTTGTAAGTTGTAAGTCACTCTGGATCACAGCGTCTGCTAAAGGCTGTAAATGTAGATGTAAATATAATTACTGCATAAATGATTAACACCAGGATCAAAACTGAAGATTTCTAAAGTCAAACTCGGCTCGGTCATTTCTTCTCATCACAGCGCTGTTGAGAGAGGAATGAAGTGCAGTTTCTCCAAAGCACCGTGAGGAATTACACCCAGACCGACGACTCAGCAAACGCTTCTGCACAACAACCAGTTAACCGTTAAACAAAGGACGAGCTTAAAGCTTTGCAGTGAAGTCCAATATAATCAGAACAGACATGATAATCAACTGTGGACTAAACTATTAAACGATCTGCACTCAATCAGTCTGACTGTCTGAGCCTGAGACCAATAATAATAATAATAATAATAATAATAATAATAATAATAATAATATCATCATCGTGTGTGTTCATAGCCAAGGCCTACACAGAGAGGATTCAGTGGCTCTGGAATGGATCATGTCCGTGTGTATTAAAGGGTAAAGGGTATAAAACCCATCACAGGCGCGTCTGCGGTCACACCGCAGTATTTCGGCCATCGGTCTCGCTGCTCCTTCCCCAAAACTCTCCCTCTACCAGCCAGCACTGCCCAGGAACAGAGACCCAGCAGTAGAGCTCAAAGTCAGGGGTCTAGAGCTCAAAGTCAGGAGTCTAGAGCTCAAAGTCAGGAGTCTAGAGCTCAAAGTCAGGGGTCTAGAGCTCAAAGTCAGGGGTCTAGAGCTCAAAGTCAGGGGTCTAGAGCTCAAAGTCAGGGGTCTAGAGCTCAAAGTCAGGGGTCTAGAGCTCAAAGTCAGGGGTCTAGAGCTCAAAGTCAGGGGTCTAGAGCTCAAAGTCAGGGGTCTAGAGCTCAAAGTCAGGGGTCTAGAGCTCAAAGTCAGGGGTCTAGAGCTCAAAGTCAGGAGTCTAGAGTTCAAAGTCAGGAGTCTAGAGCTCAAAGTCAGGGGTCTAGAGCTCAAAGTCAGGAGTCTAGAGTTCAAAGTCAGGAGTCTAGAGCTCAAAGTCAGGGGTCTAGAGCTCAAAGTTAGGAGTCTAGAGCTCAAAATCAAAGTTTATTTATATGGCGTTTTTTTTTTACAGTAAAACCTCTGGACCGCCGCCTCTGGACCACACCGGACAGCAAACAATGACACAAGAGCAAAATGAACAGAGGAAA